>NW_024377240.1:17500-72049 GCF_016835505.1 Polypterus senegalus
GGCCCCTTTAGGGCGCACTTCCAAACGGGCCCCCTTTTGATGATGTCACTTCTGGTTCTGGTCCTTTGGGCACTTCCTCTCAAGCCCTTTTAAAGCCTCCATCTTGGCCTAAAAAGTCAGTGCTTTTTTTGGACTCTGTGAGATACTCACGAAAAAAAACCCCCATTTGCATGGGAAAAACAATATACGGGGGGTCCCCCAAAACCCTTTTATGATGTCTTGGACTCGTTTATGACATGGGAAGCGGATAATCCCAGAAAAAACCCGGGGACTGGACGGTGATCCAGGTGGAGAGCCGGGGCCGAGTTTCGGGGGGTGGAGGCTTTGGGGTCGGGAGGACTCAGTACAGGCCCGCTCCTCAAATACAACCCCTTCTTACCAAATGGAAATCGGGGGGACATACAGGTGTGGGCTGGTTTCGGGGGTGAAAAAAAAAGGGCTTATGTCCTCTCAGGAGGGTTGGCCCCCTTGGGGGTCCCAGAAAAATTTGGGCTACCCCCAGTCCAGCAGGTGAAAATAATAAAAACTGGACACTTGATCCAGAAAAATCAGCCCAGGGCACGATGACCCTCTGGGAAAGGTGCGGGGGCTAAGGTTTTAATTAAACACCTGCCAGATAGTGAAACAGGTAGCCTTCTCCTTTTTTAAAAAAGGCCTCCCAAAAAACTTTTGCCCCCCCAGACTGGGGTGAATTCCATTCAATGGAAGAGCTTATGCTCTTGAAAACACCAAGCCAGTCTTAAACTTGGGAGAGCAGAATGGCCCTCTAGTGGTTTTCCCTAGAATCACGCCACTGAAAAGTCTTTTACACCCGAGCCTGTTTCGAGTTCCCGGGAAAAAGGGGGGCAAACCTACCCTGGGTGGCGGGATGTAGGTGGGGGGGGAAAAGATGGTTTGTGGCTTTTTTCCAAACCCCCTACGTGTTCAAATACGGTTTGTAGTCATTAAGGGTTTAAACTTCTTGCCCTTTTGATTCGCGCAAATTTCCATTGATTGAATATGTTTCAAGGAGAAAAAAAAAGCCCGTATTAAATGTTTTCCCGGAGACCCCCGAATGCCACCCCCCTGTGTTTCGTGAGTCAGGGGGAAACCTAAAAAATCACCCCATGGCATCCCCCCTAATCCCCCCTTCTCACCCCATTCTAGGGGGGACTGGTTAAAAATAAATGCAGTAAACTATTGACTCTCCTAAAAAAAAACTTAGGCCTCGGTAGAGGGGGATAGCTCTCTCGTGTCTCCCGCCATTAAAACCCCCGGGGGAGAGAATTGAACCCCAAAAGGAGGGGGAAATTTCCCTGGTCCGTGGGGAAAATTTGTCATCCACCCGCCCGGGGTGGGAGAACCCCCCCCTTGGGGTCAGCGGGACCCTCTCTCCGACATTTACTTTCGTTTAAAAAAAACCCCGGTTTTTTTAAAGGGGGCAGTGGGATGAGACTCCCAAAAATTTTGCAAAAAATCAGTAGTTTTTGTCAGCACAAAAAATCAGCCCATGCCACAAGGACCTCACTTTGTAAGAAAATGATCTATTATATGGGGTTTGGGAACATGGGGGAGGTTAAAACGTTGTTAATTCCCAACTTCCCGGGCGGGTTTTGAATTAGCTCCGCCCACCTCCTTGGAGGCCATTTGGCCAAAAAACTTTAAGCATTGCTCAGATTTTTTTTGGGCCCGGGGGAATTCGGGGGGTTCGCTTTTTTTGCATTTTTGCCCAGAATGTCATGGGGCCCAAAAATTCTAAGAAGGCCCCGTTTTTCCGGCCCCTTCCCCTTTATTGATGTCCCATTTGACAATTATATTGTAGGACCCTTGGAGCCTTAAACCCAGGACTTTAAAATATATTAGTCTCCGGGGACTAGGGGCCCCGTTCAGAATTTTGCCCTTGGGCCAGCTCATCTAAAAGCAATCGCCCGGGAACTAGTAGGTTTTGGGCTGTTTATTCCTAAAGGTCTTGGAAAAATTTTTACCTCGGACACCGGGGCCAAGTTCGAAAATAAAGCCAAAGACCCCGGGTTTTCATCCTCAAACCGCGGTCTAGGGAAAAGGTTTAATCAGACATAAACAGATGAAAGGTGGTCGGGGGGGAAGGGAAAGGGAATTGGGATCAACTTCCCCCTCGTTTTTCTTTGCCTATCGGGGAAATCCCAAGCCTCTGGGTTTTCCCTTTTGAATGGTTATACAGCGAAAGGTATTTGGATATTTTGAAAAAAGGTTTGGGGAAGGGGGGCTTTCTCTGGCAAAATTTTTGGGAAATTCGCTCAGTTCCCATAGATTTGAAAAAAATTACCCCATTTTTAAAAATCATAGGAAAGGCACAAACAGTACAGGCCCTTATTCGATTGTGGCATGACTCTCCCAAAAATTCACCGGGGGTGTGTCATGTTTTAATTCCACCTCTTTCTAAAACTCCCCAAAGGGCCCCTTTTAATGGAGAGAAAAGGGTTGGTCGACTTTTGGTGAAACAACCCAATCTAGAAAAAAAATGAGCGGGTTTTTCATGTGAACTTGCTGAAGCCGGGAAGGAGGGGCGGGGTCCTCCTCCGCCACCCTCTCATTCTTTGCTCACATAGACACCCTTAATTTGAGGAATTAACCTATAGATAAAACGGGGTGAAATCAGCCATCCTGTCCATCTCAGAGGGGGTGGTGAAAACCGGACGGACCTCTCCATTCGCCCCAATAGTGACTGAACCAGGGGGTTTTATGAGGGCCCCCCGCTTCCTAGGCAAAAAAACAGAAGTGGGCTGAAACGGGATGCTGGAACTGGAGTGATTGAGGAAAGTTTTAGTCCCCGGTCAGCCCAATTGTCTTGGTTTGAAACCGTGGCAGTTGGAGGGTTTTCAATGACTTCCCCAACTTAAAGGTCCCCTTTTTTTTTATCCCCTGCCTGGGGATGCCTCCCCGAACGGGAAAGCTGAATTTTTGACATGACAAAGGGGTGGGAGATTCCTTTAACAGACTCCTAAGGTCAAACCGCGTTCAACTCCCAGCGGGCACTGGCATTATGGGTTCTTCCATTCGAGGTTCAGGGGGTCCTGCGACTTTCCAGTGTCTGGTGGACAAAGTGCTCCCCAAACCCCCTAATGCTATAGTGCTGCCTATCTGGATACGAGTCATCTTTCAACACATGGAAAGAACACGAAACAGGGCCCCGCTTGCGGAACTGGAGGTGGGCTTCGTTTTTCCCAAAATGTTTTTGGTTGAAACAAGCAAATATTTGGGCTACCTGGTGGGTGGGGGTACTGTGAAAACGTGTTCAAAAATAGATGCCATTTTGCGGTCCCCTCCAAAAAAAAGGCAGGTCCGCTTTTCGGGTTGGCGGGTACTACCGCCCGGGTTTTTCCTCGGTTCAGAAAGGGGGCGTTAACTGATCTTACAAAAAAAAGGGCTCCCAATCATGGTATGGACTGACAAGGGCCTGATTTATGACTTAAAACAGGCTCTTCGCCCCCAATATTAAAAGCTCCCAATTTTCTCTCCTTTTATTCTCCCCGGCGGGCGCTTGGGGCACAGGCCTGGGGGCAGTGTGAGCCCGGGGGCCGGGGGTTTTAACACCCATCATGTCCTGGGCCGGGCTGTTTGGGTCGAGAGACCAGGTTTGCCGGGGGAGAAGAAGCCCTTTTCGATCAAATGGGTGATTACGCGTTGAGGTATACCTCTTGGGCCGGGGGTTCACTCTGGTGACGGACTGCCCCTTTTCTTGGCCCCTTCACAAGGGGGCAAATCCACGGTCACTGGTGGGTTTTTTGACCTTAACCTTAAAATTTTGCTTTTTCATCGTGGGGGTTTTCTCCTCGGGCCGTGCTCTCTCGGCCCCGACCCCTCTTTCACGGCGTGGGTCTGGGCTGAGGGGGGGGGCTTGTCACCTGTGAGTAGGTCAAGCTAAAGGGCTTAGTTTGTAATTTCCCCTTAAGGGGCGGGTGCACTGACTGCTTTTTCAGTTCCCCCCCTTCCCGGGGAAAACCTGCAAGGTTCCGGCGCCTCTGAAATCCCGGGCCCCCTTTGATGGCGTCGGCCGGCCCCTTTGATGGCGTAATTCTGGTTCCGGGCCCTTTGGCACTTCCCCCAAACCCTTTAAAACCTCCATCTTGGTACTGTAGTCATTGTTTGGACTCTGTGAGATGCCCCTTTGATAAAAAACCCCTTTTTCAGTGGGAAAAAAAAATATACAGGGGTGCCCCCCAAAACCCTTTTTGATGTCTTGGGGCTTTTTAAAATATATATATGACGCAACATATCCCTCACAACAGTGACAAAACAATTACATTACAATCATGTTCCCATTTTCAAAATGTTTCCTTTTCTTTTTCATTACTTCTTTCCCCTCTTCCCGCTGTAAAGGAGGTTAAATATGATTTTTAAAGTGATCTTGATGAAGTATTTATTCCCCGGGGTTGACATGTCTGTTTTTTAAAGATTTATACGGGTCATTGTTTCTATCCATTAATTTTTAAACTTCTTAAAAGTTTTTAAATCTGCAAAAATTTCCCTGTATTGCTATTAAAAAACTCCATTGTGTTGTATGTAGTGTTTGTCACAAATCCCAAAAAATATTTAATCCCAATTTTTAAACTTAATTATTATGGTTAGGAAAAAACTCATTTCCAAAACTTAAATCCTACTCATTTGTAAAAAACAATTCAAAACAGTCTGAAAATATTTTTTACATTTGACCAAGATAACCAATGAACCTCAACAAAATTTTTAGTCCACGCATGTATGGTTCCAAGTGTTTAACTGAATTAATCATCTAAAAAAAAAATTTTCCCAAATTTCTTTTCTTTTTTATTTTAAACTGTTTTTGCAACTACTAATGAAGACAAACCCCACCAGGGCGGGTCACTTTGGGGGAAAAAGGGGAAGCCCCAAAAAAAGTCCCGTTTAAAAAAAACTTTTAGAAGTTGGGAAAAATTTTAGATTACCCCAAAAAAAAATATGGACAAGATTTACTCCAGTAGCTGAAAAAAACCACTGGGAAAAACACAAAGAGATCATAGGTTTTTACCATTATTCATTTTTTTTCTGGCCTTTTGAGCAGGCTCACACAGCCTTTTGGAAGGTTCTGCACTCACCGCCCCCCCGCTAAAAAATCCCAAACACTGTTAGTATGCAAATGACCCATGTCAGGTTTCCTGGGGGAGGAAAAGAGCTTTTATGGGGGGGGTTTTTTAGGCAGCAAACCTGCAAAAATTTCGCCTAAAAATTTCTTGTTGTCGTCAATGGGGGACTGTCTTGCCCCCCAACAGCCCCGGGAAATGTTTCCCCCTTCCCAAGCCCATTACCCGTTTTACAAGCAATGGAACCTTTCTTCAACCCCGACACAAAAAAAGGGCCCCCTTTAATTTCATCCCTTTTCCCCCGTTTTTTACGATGTTCCGCTTTTAAAAAAAAGCATTACCCCCCCCACTTCCGCTCACTGATATAACTCATAATCCCTCTTTTTAAAAATCAAATTAAAAAGCAACCATTCCACTCGAGTTGCATTGGGGAACACCTTTATTAAAATAATTTATAACATTGTTAAAAATCAAAAACACATCCAGGAAACAGCACTTAAAATTTCAATTCAAGCTTGTTTTGTGCATCCATTTCTGGAGACAAATACACCAGTACATCTATACATGCATTAAGTGTCTTTGTAGTATTTGACAATATCATGACCCCAACAACAGTTAAGTAATACCAATACCTGGAAAATCATACAACAAACTAAAAAATTAAAACTGGCCTGAAAGTAAATGGTACCACTCCACTCTGAAGGAATACTCCTGGAAGTCAATTAGAATCCAACAGGCCATTTTCTACCATAAGTAAGCTAAATGATGACCATTTTGGATAAGCTGTTAGCGAGGACCACCAATCCACACCAAGGGGAAAGTGTCTCAACAGTAGTAGGGAATAATATAGCCTGTAGCAAAAATGTTCCTCTAAGAAGAATTGTTTTAAAAAATAATCCCATGTTTTATTTTACAAAGAATCAGGTACTCTTCAATTGATCAATATGGTGCAGGTGAAATGCATTTAATCTTCTGAAATTAACCTCTGACGTTAAAACTATCAATTTCCATTAGAGAAACTGTGTGTACAGGGATGGAAGTAAGATTTAACATGAACATAGAAGGTAAACAAAACAGATTAGAGCTTAAGTTGTTATAATCATTCATATAAAAGAGCACTGTAGGTAATTGTTTCAGAATAAACAATACTCCTTTAAATACTTAAGCACAAAGTGTCATACACCATATTTCAAAAGTTGCTTCACCAATAAGCTGCAGTAAACCAACAAGTCAATCAAAGAAACAATAATGGTATATTTACACACACACCCAAAATTGTCCCTTTCAAATAAATCCTTACACATTTCATATTTGTCTGCACTCTTTCATTTATTAAAACAGGCAATTTGCATGTATGTATCCCAGGCAAACAGCACATCGCCAACTTTAGGTGAATCTGGTTTTATCAAAGATCTCACCTGCACTTTAAGACACACATACGGTAAAAGGCTCATTACCATTGGAGATGAGTTTCAGTAGTTCTAATATTGATGTATAGTTGTCTATATGACTGGCCATTAGTATTACGTATCCACTGCTATCACGTAAATGACTGGATATACAACATAAATTTCTTCTGCGACAGCTCAGCCTCATGCATCACTACACATAAAGCGGTCAGATTCTGATTACCCGTTTTCACTCTGTGGAGAATAAGCTGTGTCATAAATGACTTAATGCCTATAATTTTTAATTAATACCTTTGGTATAACGCAGTCCATCTTTTACAATTTACTGTACCCAGATACTGTCAGCTACACATTTTCCATATGTTAGTTCACTGAGCTTGGTGCTCTTCGTAAATAAACTAGCATACAGGTGGTGTTTCATGTGAGGGGCCCTGCTTTGATCAATGTTACTTCATCATACTGTTCATGTCAATGTGTCGCTTGAGCACACCACGACAGAAAAAAGAAGCGTTTCAGCTAGTGAAGCATCCATAGTATAATTTACCCCCACCAAACAAAGGGAATTGGAATATTTTTAATGCCGTTTTTAGCTGCTCCTCTAACCTCCCAGAGTCCAGAAATAGGTGCAATTAGAAACAAGATAAAAAAATCACACAGCTCTGTTGATCTCTTAAGCTGGCAGGGGCTGGGATTGGCCAGATTTTACTGTGACCAAGTCTCATGTACTCCGTGACCCAGTTACTGCTGCCTGCCTTCAAAGCTACGAGAAACACTGGTTAGTTGTATGTGTCTGTATACCTAGCTCTATTGCTCCAGGACTGCTATTTCCTACACTTTCTTACCCAGGGCTGGAAAGACACTATGCAGAAACCCCTTATAACACAGCAATGGATAGAAGCTGGTATGAAAAGACGTATTACTTCGTTTATAATAGATGTGAAACATAAAGAAAAAAGCTAGAACAACAGCTTCAGAAATAAATAAAAATGCACACTAGAGGCAAGAGATTATATTATGAACTACAACAGAAAAACCCCAATCTAGTGTTACCAAAATGTATAGCAATTTCTGCGTGTCTTTTTGGTAGAAAACAAGTACTTCTAGGATTGGTGTTGATAAAATAATTTTGAAAGTAAACGTTTGGGATGAGTACGTAATTATAAATAAATGGATTTACAATTTGTTTTACTTGTTGCCTCAAGTGACACAACTTAAGTTTCCATCCAGTTTTTGCGATGTTTTATTTATCAACAGACAGAATATACGTAAAACAAATGTCACGGTTGCCTCTTCAACCTAATTTCCATCAAACTGGATTTTTATCCCGACAAAATGGGTATTAGTGATAGCGTCATCCCAAAATGAACTGTAAGCATAAGTTTTGTTGTATGCAGCGAAAATAAATCTGCCGTTAGGCAGTTTGCAACACATAATTTTGTGTATGTATAAAATTATCTACCTTTTGTTTTCCACGTTACACCTCCACTAAACAAAACAAAGAAATGGAAAGATTATTCAGACATTTTTTTGAAATTTACCAACACTGTTATTTTCAGTTTCACAAATAATTGGAATTGTACATATATATAATATCCGAGAGCTGACTGAAGAATGAAGCAGTTAGCGTCGATAGCCCTGGGCTGAAGAGAATTGCCCCAGTCTTGTGAGAGCCTGGGTATGGGAGGAGCAGCCAGATAAGACCTTCTGGGAGGTGGTGGAGAGACACTTTACAGAAATCTCTGAAAGCTTGCGGCATTTTTTACAGAATGACATGGCCGGCGTTTGAGATGTTGTGTGTGGATTCATCAGTCCTGATGTTTCTGCGCCCATCCTGGGGTTGCCGACCACGGTTCCAACCCAAAAGCGGATTACCATCACCTTTACAGGCTGGCAGCCTGCACGAGTATAGAGTAGTTGGAGAAACTTTGGGGTTAGGTAAAACCACCGTCCATCGATGTCTGCCTGTGTGCACACGCTATTAAAGAAAACTTAATGCGGCGTTATATCAGACTTCCGACTGTAGCAGGGCCAGTAAGGAAATTACGCCCACCGCCCAATTCCTTGGGTGCATCTTATTACCACAGATTTACGGTGCGCTGGATAGCACGCATGTGCCCTATTCTTCCCCGACAGAGAAGGCTGCAGCGATTACGTGTCATGAGGGTGGCTTCCATCTATTATTCTCAGGTACTTGTTGATGACAGGTGCACATGTCTGAGACATTGCGTTGGCACTCCTGGAAGGTACCCATGATGCAATAATGTTTGCAGCATGGTTCTATACCAGGTGACTACGCTTTTAACCATCCTTCTCAGTCGCACGCGGTAACAAACTGATTAGTACTGTAACCTGGTTCCCATAAGGTTTTTAATTAAAACAAAATTTGAATTAGCCACAAAATAGCGGCGTCTAATCCACCATAAAAAACTAAAAGTTAATAATACTAATGGGAAATTTCTCATATATGCTAAAACATCTACCATTTAATAAAAAGAAAAAAATATTTAAATAATGAAACTATACGGTTTTAGTAAATATTTTGACTACCAAAGTAAATTACATTTGCGGTTTTTGTATTATTTAGGGCTATCCTGAGGAACACCCCAGGCTACAGTTGATGTGGAGGGAGTTCAGGTGCCACTTACTTTAGTAACAGAGACCAGCCTATCCCCTACTGCATTTGGCTCATCCACGAGAAACCGCGAGTTTTTCATCGAACCGCTCAGCTATTCGTTTGATTACCACGTGATGAAAATGTATCATATATTTTATTTATTTGCGATTTAAAAAGCCCTTTCTTTCCGACAAAAAGTGTTTCCAATGTAGTTTTGCAACATCTGAAGTGTCGATATGGAATTTATAAGCTAAAGTTAAGCGGAAAAATATTATGTGGAGCATGGCACAACATTTTGCTCGATAATTAGCATTTCCATCAGCTAAAATTTGAAGCGCTCTAAATATTTTTTTCGCAAAAACTCCTTGGATGGAAACCTGGTTAGTGTTTAGGTACATATATATACAGTACAATCCCTCTTAACCACAGCCACCTCGGGACTGAACCCATGGCTGGATGCCGTTTTTGGCGGTTAATCCAAAGTATACCTATTTTCATGTAGAAAATACTTCTAAAAGTATGTACTGTACTTCTTTGACGATCCTGAAGAAACCATATCCACAAGGCTTCATCCATGATTTTGCACACAGGTTTTTTTCTCGTACAACAACTGAACAGGGTGTAGCGGGTCCACAGCTCAAGTCAAAAAGGCCACTTTTTAAGTAAATAATCACCGCACTCACCGCTCAGCAAAGGGGCGTGGTATGTGTGGCCGATCGGCTCCCCGAGAAATTCGTGATGTGGGACGATCCTAGCAAGTGTACAGGTGAGGAGTCGTCCCGATCCGAATTGTCCCCTGAACTGCTAATTGCCACATCTGATCCATGTCCCGTGATAAATAGAAGCACAAGGCGGATAGGGGAAGAACAGGAAAGAACGGCAAGTTAATGGAGAAGGAAACAGGTAGAGGAAAGCCGGTGCAGGAGAGCAAGCTGAGAGAGAGCAGATTCGATGGAGCAAAGGCAAGCAGCTGGGAGGTGAAACCCTGCAGAGAAGTGTTTGGCTGAAACTCGGTGAGGCTTAAGAAAGCGGTCGTTCCAATTGAGCGATAACAGAGCTGGAGTGACCGGTATTGAAAACAACTGGCAGTCGAAAGGCAGCGGCAGTCGTGGAGGCTTTGGTCTGGTTCAGGCCCAGCATGAGCGCCCTGGCCACTGGGGAAAGAACCCAAATCTCAGTCCGGATGAAGCCGGATGTAGCCATGGATCGGAGGGCTACCGGACCAGTGTGGAAGGCAGGGCGACTCTCCTGTTAAGTGGCGCCCGATGGGAGAAGCAGGAGCCGCCAGGTAGAAAGAAGAAGGCACCGTACTTAGGATTTTAAGAGACTGCTTCCAGCCATTGTTTTAACCTTGTTTGTGTTGTTTTTAAAGGACTTGTTTTTTAAGTAATGGATTTTTAACCTCTACTGATTCAATTTTGTTTTAATGGATTATTTATTTAAAGAAGACTTTTGATACACTGCATTATCTGTTTTGTTGTTTTCTGGTTTTAAAATACCTCTCACCTTCCAGGAAAGAAGGAAGTGCATGCATATAATATAAAGAAGAACTCAAGATTAAAAAAAATATTTTATTTTAACAGGCCGGTTAATGCGAGGCCAGTTAAGAGGGATTGTACTGTATGTTTATATATATATATATATATATATATATATGTGTGTGTGTATCTATACTGATAAAAGGAAAAGCCCCCACTCACTCACTCACTCACTCATCACTAATTCTACAACTTCCAATGTGGGTGGAAGGCTGAAATTTGGCAGGTTCATTCCTTACAGCTTCCTTACAAAAGTTGGGCAGGTTTTATATCGAAATTCTACGCGCGAATGGTCATAACTGGAAGCAGTTTTTCTCCATTTACTGTAATGGAGATGAGCTGCAACGCCGTGGGGCGGAGTTTCGTGTGACATCATCACGCCTCCCACGTAATCACGCAGTACATAGAAAACCAGGAAGACCTCCAAAAGCGCTGAAGAAAACATGCATTATATAATTGAGAAGGCAGCGAAACAATAAGAAGCGAGCGAGTGACATATACAACCATATTCATGAGTTCTGCTACTTCGGAAACAAAGCACGATGTAAACCTACACTTTAAATTAAGTTCATAGACAGGCTGCCGCTGGCGCTTGTAATTTAGTGCCTGCCCATATAAGGTCAGTCCGTCAGCGGCAATCCAATAGCAAACTGCCACGGGTAAATATTCACGGGTGAAGGACTGTGCTTATGGAGAGGAAGATGAGATGGTCAGGGTGGTGTTTGACACAAACTCAGCGAAACGCGAGAGAAAGTTTTAAGTGCCAGGACTAAGGTAACATTAAATACAGCCATGGACATAGCACGAGATGGCACCAGCACAGCTGGGAACCTTCGATGCATGTACACCGAGTGGCTCACGTGAACTGACGCAGTGCACAGATAAAAAGCAACAGTTCCAAAGAGCTGAACAAAACCGAACTACACAATTGAAAAGGCAGCAAAAATATGAAGCGCCTCATACATACAAGCATATTCATAAATCCAACTACTGCGGAAACAAAGCACACGTTGGAAAAGTCAATGTCCCGCTAAAGGAAGACAGTGTAAAAACCCGCATGCAGTGTGTCAGGTCTCAGATAAAGAAGAAGACGAGCTGTTTATTGATGCAGTAAGAAACGAATCGATGAATGAAACCTGTCATCTTTACAACGATTGACAAACACGGAATGTAACTTGAACACAACACATCCTACAAATACGAACCTGATTGAAAGAAATAATGATAATCAAATCCTTGATGACAGCAACACTCAGTAACACTCACAAAACAAATACTGTATATTGACAGTCATGTTACGCTATTTTTAAAATGTTCCCTTTTCTTTTCTAGCTTTTTAACACACTACTTCTGGCATGACACGCGGTATATATATATATGTATATATATATAACCCGATCTACATACTCTAATAATGGATACTTTATTCGCCATCAATGATTGTTTTGGTAAAGCCATACTCAGTGTATTCATTAGATGAACGGTAAAAAAGTAAGGGCAAGGGGAGGATGACTTATTGAGGCATGCAGGCTGTAGTGCGCATCAACTCTATCTGAATTGCGCGATCACATTTGAAAAAATATATCTTTTCAAGTTCTATTTAGTCCATATGTGTCAAACTCAAGGGCCAGGGCCACATCCGCCCGGCGTAATTATATCCGCCCGCGAGATCATTTTATATACTGTATTATTGTTATTAAAGCCCGGTATATGAAGCGCTGGTAACACAATAAACTACAGATCCCATAATGCAGCCTTCAGCTGCCTTGCCAACAGTTACCGCGTTAATCAAGTCTACCTTAAGATGCTGCAAGTTATTGCGAAGTTAGCTCACACGATGCTGAAGAGAAAAGTTGATTCTGAAAATAGAGCCTTTAAAACCGATGGGAGGCTGAGTATATGTTTACTGAACCCGTGTGTCTCATTTGTGGAGCTAATGTGGCTGTAATTACAGAATTTAATCTAAGACGGCACTATAAAACAAAACATCAGGGTAACCTGAAAGACCTGAATGCAATGCAGAAGATACAGAAAGCAGAAGAATTAAATAAGAATCTGACACTTCAGCGGACGTTTTTACCCATGCACAATCACAAAGTGATTTCAATTGAGCTGCTTTTATGGGAGACACAACCACTTGCCCCACTTTCCCTATTACCAAGTAATGTTAAACCAAGTCGTCACTACGGTGTTCCCAAATACGCGACTTTGCTGATAAACTGAAAGGCACTGAGTTTGCACGGCGCTTTGGTGACTTTGAAGAACAAAAAGTCCGCTCTACATGCTCGAACCTTGTGCATGTTTGGTAGCACATATCTGTGTGAGAAGCTCTTCTCAGTGATAAAGACTAACAAAACAGCACACAGGAGTCGCCTCACTGATGAGCACCTGCAATCCATCCTGAGAATCTCCACAACACAGAACCTCACACCAAACAGAAACGAACCTGTTGCCAAAAAGATGCCAGGCGCCCAGCTCTAAAATGACATATGAGCAAAGACAACTGAATGATTTGATTTGTTATTGCTGAAAGGAACACATTTTATTTATATTTCTAGGTTTTGTTATGCAGCATGTTCATATTTGAATTTGTATAATTTTGACAGGATATATTTTTATGGAGAGCAAAATCTTTTGGGATATTTAAAATCTAAGTTTATTTTTATAAAATATAAAATTACATAAGAGTAAAGAAATTTGAATGTTTGTTCTTTTAATGTTTACTTTATTTCTAACTTGTATAATTTAGACAGGATATATTTTTATGGAGAGCAAAATATTATAAGTTGTTTAAGGTTTGAGTTGATTTATTCAGGAATAATATTCCTGTCTGTTCTTACCATTCCTACCAAAGATATTTCTGTCGACTAAATAAAAATTCCTTCTATTTAAAATTTAAATAGAACTTGAACAAATACTATAGTTCATAATATCCACGCAGACTTGCACGTAAGAGCGGGTGTCATCCGTTTTAACAAACAGCGTATTGCACTGATCTGAAATAGCTGTGTGTGTATATATGTAGATATGTATGTATATGTATATATATGTTATATATATGTGTGTGTGTATGTATATATATATATGTATTTGTGTGTATATATGTGTGTATGTATGTGTGTATGTATATGTATGTGTATATGTATAGATACAGTATGTATATATATATATGTGTGTGTGTGTGTGTAAATATATATATATATATATATATATATGACAACAA
The DNA here is from genome assembly GCF_016835505.1 of Polypterus senegalus. Classification (NCBI taxonomy): domain Eukaryota; kingdom Metazoa; phylum Chordata; class Cladistia; order Polypteriformes; family Polypteridae; genus Polypterus; species Polypterus senegalus. The sequence continues at coordinate 31,339 of NW_024377240.1, forward strand.
CACTCATCACTCACAACAGTGACAAAACAATAACATTGACAATCATGTTACGTTATTTTCAAAATGTTTCCTTTTTTTTCATTGCTTCTTTAACACACTACTTCTCCTGCCTGGCCTGGTATTTTGCTAGTATATATATATATATATATATATATATATGTGTGTAGACTCAAACCCATTATGACAGCAGCAATCCAAGCTGTGAGAAAACAGTAAAAATAAGGTGTGTCAGATGTCGTGGTACATTTTCTGATGCAGCTAGACGAAAACAACTTCATGACGCTGCCCAAATACACAAAACAATTACTTTGACAATCATGTTATGTTATTTTTAAAATGTTTCCTTTTCTTTTTCATAACTTCTTTAACGCCGACCTACATCGCTGTGAAGCTGGTATTTTGATATATATATATATATATATATATATATGACTGCAACACTCATAACAGTGACAAAACAATTACATTGACAATCATGTTACATTATTTTCAAAATGTTTCCTTTTCTTTCTCTTTCCTTCTTTAACACACTATTTCTCCGCCTGCTGGTAGTATTTTGTTAGTGTATATATATATATATATATATATATATATATATATACACACACATATACATACACATACATATATATATATATATATATATATATATATACATATATATATATATCTATACTAATAAAAGGCAAAGCCCTCACTCACTCACTCACTCACTCATCTCTAATTCTCCAACTTCCCGTGTAGGTAGAAGGCTGAAATTTGGCAGGCTCATTCCTTACAGCTTACTTACAAAAGTTGGGCAGGTTTCATTTCAAAATTCTACGCCTAATGGTCATAACTGGAAGGTATTTTTCTCCATTAACTGTAATGGAGTTGAGCTGAAATGACGTGGGGGGCGGAGTTTCGTGTGGCAGCGAAACAATAAGAAGCGCGCGAGTGACATATACTACCATATTCATGAGTGCTGCTACCTCGGAAAGAAAGCAAGGTGTAAACCTAAACTTTAAATTAAGTTCATAGACAGGCTACAGCTGGCGTTTCACATGCCCACAGGTAATGCGGGATACAAGTTTAATGAGAGGACGCAGGATATAAACAAGAGTTTTGATCACTTTGTAACTAAGTTAAAATTGTAGGTGAAGGGGTGTGCTTATGCAAATTCGAGACTGTGTTTGTGGGGATTGACAGTTAAAGGGTGGGGAGTCACGTCATCATCTCCCTCCCATTCACCTCATTTCGCTCTGAGCAGAGCTCCCCGGCTAACGCCGTCTTCCGAAGCAACTTTGTCACACTGCCACCAAATACTCACAGAAAAATCCACAAGTTAATACACACGCTGTCTCTAGAGTTTCTCCACACTGAATCCTCCAGGCACTACTTACAAAAGGTTACATTGACAATCGTGTTACGTTATTTTTAAAATGTTTCCTTTTCTTAGCACAAGCACAGCTGAGAAGCTTGATGCATGTGCTCCATAACGCGTTAAAAAATAATGCATTTAATCACACTTTGCATTACAAGCAAAGGGGAGCTTTTGTCAATGCATGATTTCCTGGTTCACCGATTACATTGATCAGCGCATCCCGATTCATTTTACCCTCGCACCCCCTTGGTTTGAGAAGAAGTATTAAAAAATATAAGGTTAACACAGAAAAACAGATCACCAATTCAAGCTTTATGAATAATTGATTCGCCATCAATAATTGTTTTGGTAAAGCCATCCTCCTTCCATTTTATAATTTTTCCGCCATTAGCCATGATTAAATGAACGGTAAATAAAGTAAGAGCAAAGCGAGGGTGACTTATTTAGGCAGGCATATATATAACAGCAACACTCATGACAATGTCAATCATGTTACGTTATTATTAAAATGTTTCCTTTTCTTTTTCATTACTACTTCTCCGCTGCGAGGCGCGGGTATTTTGATATATATATATATATATATATATATATATATCATATAATATATGAATGACCTCCAAGAGCGCTGAGACTTTTGATATCATGAACGTGTCTGCAAAAACTGGGGTCTCCTGCCCTGCAAAAGTCGAGCAGCCAGCGTGCATAGCTGTGCCGGCCTTTGAGACGCTGACTGCGCTTCTACCTTAAGTCAAAGTGAGCACTTTTAATTTTTTTCATCCTCCCCCTGCGCTATAGCCCAGACAAGTGCAAACACCGGGGACCCATTTTCTACACCGCGGCAAAATAATATTAAGGCGATTCACACTTTCTTTGCACGTGATACTCGATTATGAGGTCCTCACCTCGGATTATGAAGACACGCAGGAGTGGAGGACTGACAGTGCCATCACAGCCGATTAATGGCGGGGACGCCTCACCAGTCTACACAAGACCCACGCGACTGTCCCCAAAAGCATCATAACGCCAGCTTAACACATCTCTCTATACTATATAAAAGAAAAGGCAACTTTCCTTTCTTTACACCTTTTTTCCTTTTATCCCAAACCAAAGCCTTTCTCTCTTAACACTGCAGAGGACACAAAACTAATTTTCTTTAAATGCCGGTAAGGCACATTACCAGAGGCACAAATTTGAAGCGTTCACATAGAAAATGTAATTTCTATACCACAGCCGTCGTGTAGCGCCTTTCAAAGGGATCTACTACGAGAGATGATCCATATACATTTTAGCTGCTGTTAGTTACTTACCTGTTGTGTTACACAGTCTTTAAAATGTAGTTTACCACAACCACTCAGTAGTGCTCAATGTACCTTACTTCTTAAAAGCGTTAATGTTTTACTGTTTAATAACTTATAGACTATATTTTATTATTTTTCCCTTGCACTCAGTGACCAAAGCTATACACACACATATAGACACATACAAACATACACACAAGTATATGTATGTGTATATATATGTATGTATGTGTATATATATATACACACACACACACACACACACACACACACATACATACATACATACATACATACATATATATAATTTGTGTGTGTGTATGTGTATGTGTGTGTATGTAATATGATAGGATATATATATATATATATATATATATATATGTGTATATGTAGATGTGTATATAGATATGTAGATATGAAGATATGTATGTGTATCTATACTAATAAAAGGCAAAGCCCTCACTCACTCACTGACTCACTCACTGACTCATCACTAATTCTCCAACTTCCCGTGTAGGTAGAAGGCTGAAATTTGGCAGGCTTATTCCTTACAGCTTACTTACAAAAGTTGGGCAGGTTTCATTTCGAAATTCTACGCATAAGGGTCATAACTGGAAGCTATTTTTCCCCATATAATGTAATGGAGTCTTGAGTTGGAGATGGCGTGAAGGAGTTTAGTGTGACATCATCACGCCTCCCTCGTAAGTCAAGCGTAGAGCACAAGGAAGAACTCCAAACAGCGATCAGCACAAAACGCCATTTCACAATTGAGAAGGCAGAAAAACATTATGAAGCAAATGATGCATACAAGCATATTCATAAGAATAACTACTGCGGAAACAAAGCACGGCGTGAACCGTAAGTTTATATTAAATTAAGTTCATAGACAGGCTGCCACTAGCGTTTTGTAATTTAGTGCCTGCCCATATAAGGCCGTCCATCAGCGGCAATCCAATACAAACACTGCCGGTAAATATTCACGGGTGAAGGACTGTGCTTATGCAGAGGAAGATGAGATGGTCAGGGTGGTGTTTGGCACAAACTCATTGAAACTGCGAGAGAAAGTTTTAAGTGCGGGTCTTAGCTGACATTACACGAGATGGCACCAGTACAGCTGGGAACCTTCGATGCAAGAACACCAAGCGGCTCCACGTGAACTGGCGAGTGCACAGACAAAAGCAACAGTTCCAAAGAGTGCTGAACAAAAACCGAATTACACAATTGAAAAGGCAGCAAAAAATATGAAAGCGTCTTATACATAGAATCATATTCATAAGTGCAGCTACTGTGGAAACAAAGCACACGGTGGAAAAAGTGAATGTCCTGCTAAAGGAAGACAGTGTAAAAAAAAACAAAAAAACCCGTGCATGCAGTTTGTCACATCACAGATAAAAAGGAAGACGAGCTGTTTATTGATGCAGTAAGGAACTAATCGATGAATGAAACCTCTTATCTTTACAACGATTGACAAACAGGAATGTAACTTGAACACATCCTACAAATCGAGCCTGATTGAAAGAAATAATGATAATCAAATCCTTGATGACAGCAACATTCAATAACACTCACAAAACAATTACTGTATATTGACAATCATATTACGTTATTTTTAAAATGTTCCCTTTTCTTTTCATAACTTCTACTTCTCCACTCGCGATACGGGTATATATATAAATGTATATATATACCCGATCTACAATACATACTTTAGCATAGACAAAGCCACACGCTGTGGCTGGTAATTTGTAGTCTTAAGCCTCTAGCGCCGACATTCGAGGTTGATTCGAGATGGGATGTACTGACTATGTACATGGCGCTACCCGATTCATTTTACCTTCAGCATCTCCTTGGTTTTGGGGCGTATGAAAAAATATTAGGTTAAGCAGAATCATGTTTCACGTTATTTTAAAATTTTCCCTTTCTTAGCACAAGCACAGCTGAGAAGCTTCGATGCATGTACTCCATAGCGTTAAAAATAACGCATTTAATCACACTTTCAATTCCAAGCAAACGGGAACTTTTGTCAATGCCATGATTTCCTGGTACATCCATTACACTGATGCACACATCACAGCTACAAAAATGTTAGAGTCGGAATAAAAGCGTTCCTCGACGACTGATCATTTCGACTACCGCCGCAAGCCTTGATAAAAGCATGGTTTTGTGCACACTGAAAAGCAAGCAAAATTAGATGCATTACAGAAGCGGACTTTGTGGCTCTTACTGGGGATCATTGGACTTCCGTGACCGTTAGTAATTCTAAATACATCTAATTAAAAATGTTCAATGATCACACTGTTTTAGCCTAATGTACAAAATAATTTTGGCTAATGTTACTCAGAGTTTACAAGAGTAAGCTGGTCAAATTACCTTTTATGTTTCTGACTTATTTTTTAAGAAGAAAAACTGCACTTTATGGTGAAATTTTGGTTATTATTATTTAAAGACAATACTATTCTGAAAATGTACTTAAAGTACTTAAACTACCACTTTATTTTTAAGTCTGCCCAATTTTAACCAGGGATGATATTTTTGTTTCTGTTTTGAATTCAAATGCAGTTTAAAGGCTTTTTTCAGAAATTAAAACAGCTTCAGTTTACAATATTCATGTCCATGTCTATTATTTGATTCTGTAAGCCCACTAAAACCGTTTTAAATAAAAAAAAAAAAACATTTGCGATTTGGGGCAAATTTACGTGTAATTACATACGATTAATCAAGATTAATTCTTACACAGCCTCTAATTAATTGGATTAATTTTTTAATCGAGTCCCACCCTAATATATATATATATATATATATATATATATGTGATATATATGTAGATTTGTATATATATGTGTATATACAGTATATATGTAGATATGTATATGCTGTATATACAGTATGTATATATATGTGTGTATATATACAGTATGTGTATATATGTATATGTTTACATATATATTTATATATATGTTTATATGTATATATATGTTTATATATGTGTCTGTGTGTGTATATATATATACAAAGCAACACTCATATCAATGACAAAACAATTGAATTAACAATCATCTTACGTTATTTTTAAAATGTTTGCTTTACTTTTTCATAACTTCTTTAACACACTACTTCTCCACTGCTAAGCCGGTTATTCTCTAGTATATATATATATATATATGTGTGTGTGTGTGTGTGTGTGTGTGTGTGTGTGTGTGTGTGTGTGTTATATATGACAGCAGCAATCCAAGCTGTGAGAAAACAGTAAAAAGGAGGCGGTCAGACGATGGTGGTACATTTTCTGGATGCAGCTAGACGCTAAAAACTTTGTGACGCTGCAGCCAAATACACAAAACAATTACTTTGACAATCATGTTACATTATTTTTAAAATGTTTTCTTTTCTTTTTCATAACTTCTTTAACAACTGCGCGGCATCACCGCGACGAAAATATTTTGCTATATATATATATATCTGGCGACACTCACTTAACAGTGACAAAACAATTACATTGACAATCATGTTGCGTTATTTTCAAAATGTTTCCTTTTCTTTCTCTTTCCTTCTTTAACACGTGAACTTCTCCACTGCCAAGCGCAGTATATATATATATATATATATATATATATATATATATATATATATAGATATAGAACTGTATATATATATATATAGATAGATAGATAGATAGAGATATATATATATATATATATATATATAGATAGATATGAGAACAACAATCATATCAATGACAAAACAATTACATTAACAATCATGTTACGTTATTTTAAAATTTTTCCTTTTCTTTTCGTACCTTCTTTAACACACTACTTGGCCATGAAGCCTATGGTATTCTCTGCTAAAGTATATATATATAAAAAAACTATTTGCCCCCTTCCTGATTTCTTATTCTTTTTGCATGTTTGTCACACAAAATGTTTCTGATCATCAAACACATTTAACCATTAGTCAAATATAACACAAGTAAACACAAAATGCAGTTTTTAAATGATGGTTTTATTATTTAGGAGAAAAAAATCCAAACCTACATGGCCCTGTGTGAAAAAGTAATTGCCCCTGAACCCTATAACTGGTTGGGCCACCCTTAGCAGCAATAACTGCAATCAAGCGTTTGCGATAACTTCCAATGGAGTCTTTACAGTAGCTCTGGAGGAATTTTGGCCCACTCATCTTTGCAGAATTGTTGTAATTCAGCTTTATTTGAGGGTTTTCTAGCATGAACCACCTTTTTTAAGGTCATGCCATAGCATCTCAATTGGATTCAGGTCAGGACTTTGACTAGGCCACTCCAAAGTCTTCATTTTGTTTTCTTCAGCCATTCAGAGGTGGATTTGCTGGTGTGTTTTGGGTCATTGTCCTGTTGCAGCACCCAAGATCGCTTCAGCTTGAGTTGACAAACAGATGGCGGACTTTTCTCCTTCAGGATTTTTTGGTAGACAGTAGAATTCATGGTTCCATCTATCACAGCAAACCTTCCAGGTCCTGAAGCAGCAAAACAACCCCAGACCATCACACTACCACCACCATATTTTACTGTTGGTATGATGTTCTTTTTCTGAAATGCTGTGTTCCTTTTCGCCAGATGTAGCAGGACATTTGCCTTCCAAAAGTTCAACTTTTGTCTCATCAGTCCACAAGGTATTTTCCCAAAAGTCTTGGCAATCATTGAGATGTTTCTTAGCAAAATTGAGACGAGCCCTAATGTTCTTTTTGCTTAACAGTGGTTTGCGTCTTGGAAATCTGCCATGCAGGCCGTTTTTGCCCAGTCTCTTTCTTATGATGGAGGAGTCGTGAACACTGACCTTGAGTTGAGGCAAGTGAGGCCTGCAGTTCTTTAGACGTTGTCCTGGGGTCTTTTGTGACCTCTCGGATGAGTCGTCTCTCTGCTCTTAGGGTAATTTTGGTCGGCCGGCCACTCCTGGGAAGGTTCACCACTGTTCCATGTTTTTGCCATTTGTGGATAATGGCTCTCACTGTGGTTCGCTGGAGTCCCAAAGCTTTAGAAATGGCTTTATAACCTTTACCAGACTGATAAATCTCAATTACTTCTGTTCTCATTTGTTCCTGAATTTCTTTGGATCTTGGCATGATGTCTAGCTTTTGAGGTGCTTTTGGTCAACTTCTCTGTGTCAGGCAGCTCCTATTTAAGTGATTTCTTGATTAAAACAGGTGTGGCAGTAATCAGGCCTGGGGTGGCTACAGAATTGAACTCAGGTGTTATACACCACAGTTAGGTCATTTTTAACAAAGGGGCAATTACTTTTCACACAGGGCCATGTAGGTTTGGATTTTTTCTCCTAAATAATAAAACCATCATTTAAAAACTGTATTTTGTGTTTACTTGTGTTATATTTGACTAATGGTTAAATGTGTTTGATGATCAGAAACATTTTGTGTGACAAACATGCAAAAGAATAAGAAATCAGGAAGGGGCAAATAGTTTTTCACACCACTGTATATATACACATACATACAAATATATATATATATATACACATACATACAAATATATACATATATACACATATAAATATATATATATATACATATATATATATATATATATATATATATATATATATATATATATATATATATTGTCACGCACGCAGTAGGAGGCCATGGAGTTGATTCGACAGCACCTGGGGAAACCACTTAGCCAGGGAATGGTGGGGTATTAACTTTCTCCCTCTGCTTCCTCATAGAAAGAAAGACCTTCCTGCACCATAGGCCTGGATTGACCGCAGTCACGATACTTCGCTCTTCCTCCGCCATCTTGCCCTGACGCCATCCTTCCCATCCTCCCTTGCGGTCCTTCCCGGCATCCCTCCACTTCCGCTCCTCCCCATAAAATGGCCGCGACGCCAGGAGTCGGGCCACATTATGAACTGTTTTGTTTATAATTTTGACCTGTTTTTGTTTGTGATTTACAATATACGGGGCCGAAACCCCAACCCTTGCTACTGTCTCCTCGGTCCTTTACAAGTGGCGAGGCAGGATAGAGAGATCCCGGAATGACGGAGGGACAGGACCTCAACACGTGCTGCAGGAATGAACGAGCTCAGCTCCAGGCAGCTTGCAGCGCGCAAGCCGCACCACCGGGAGCTGGAGGCCACGGCGGCCAGGTTAGTGGAAGCCCAACGGGAGAGACCAGACCCGCCAGGCAGCCGCCTCATCCTAGGTCCGATGCCCCCTCGGAGGACGTCGATGCCTACCTGGGCATGTTTGAGAGGACGGCCACCCGAACGAGTGGCAGCGGTCCGAAAGTGGGCGCCCATCTTGGCGCCATACTTGAAGGGACGCCAGCTGCTGCCTATTATGACCTCCCTGAGGAGGAGGCCGCTAATTGACCTCCTCAAGCCCGAAATATGGGCCCGCTACGGCATTAGCCCGGCCAGCAGGCGTCGATGGCGGAACTGGGTCTTTGACCTCGAAAAGCCCGCCGCCCCAGGCGCTCGAAGTTCTGGGGCAAGATGGGCCGCTGGCTACGACCAGAGAGGACGACGGGGAAAGGAGTCGAGCGGGTGGCCTGTGAAGGCCTGGTCAATCGATGCCCAGTTCCCTCGCCCAGCAGGTCCGGGACACGCTTATCAGAACATGTCGGGCCTCCTCGACGCCCTGGAGCGCCAGTTGGCGGTCCTCCCACTTGGGGGTCAGAAAAGCCTGCTCGCTGGAACCGCAGGGACGGGCGGCCACCCCCGAAGCCGGCGACGCGCTGCAGAAGCCAGCCAGAGCCAGAGAGAGGCCGGGTCCGCGCGCTGTTTCAAGTGTGGCGAGACCGGTCACCTGCTGCCAAACTGCCCCCATCACATCGCCCCGGAGCCTATGGACTGCAGCTGGACATCATCGGAGAGATATTGTACCCGCCGCATCCCTTGGCGAAGTCCGGATCACGGGAGTGGTGTTGCTAAATGGGCACGCCGTGGTGGCTTTGTTTGATTCCGGCAGCAACATTACCATTGTTGCTCGCTCTTACCTTCACAACAGTGGTTAAAACAGCATTTGTTGGTCACCTGTGTGCATGGGGGACTAGGTCATATCGCTCCAGCTCACTGCTATGTCACCTGGAAGGGGAACCAATCCAAATGACGGTCGCTGTGTTACCTGACCCCCTTCCCAGTGATTCTGGGACAAGACTGGTCTAAAAGAATCAGCGGTAAGCCATTGCCGCCCCGGGCCTCGTTGGATCTTGTTATGAGGGGAAAAGGCACCCTCCCGCGGCCTCCACGCCGTGCACAAGGGCAGGCCCTATGGGCGCTGGTGTCTCGGGGACCTTTCGTGGCTCGGACCTTGACCGGAAGATTCCGCGGAGAAGGGACTAGCCAGGGAACTCTTCCCGGCCCAGGCCCCAAGACTCTCTCGGCGGCCTGGACCATCAATTTCGGTCCACGCCGGCCTCCTTTAAGAGGGAGCAGTGGAATGATGACTCCCTGCGCTGTTTCGAAATGCGATCGTTCTGCCTAACAGCTCACAGCGGACGGATCCACAGCCGGAACCCTTCTTTGTCCTTGAGAATGATCTGTTGTACCGAAAGTGGCTACCCATGAGAGGCGAAGTCGAAGTTGTTGCTAATTCTGCGTACCTTCCGGCGGGAGATATGCGAAGCTGGCACATGCTCACTCCCCTAGGCCACCTCGGGGCCGAAAAAACACTGGAGAGGATTAAGCTCCGCTTTTACTGGCCTGGGATCAATGAGGAGGTCCGGGCGGTTCTGTCAATCCTGTCCGGAGTGCCAGACCCGCCAGATTCCTAGGAGGGACCGTGCTCCTCTAGTCCCTATTCCCCTCGTGGACATCCCCTTTGAAAGGATAGGGGTCGATTTGGTGGGACCCTGGAGCCCTCAACCCGCGGGCACAAGTATATCCTAGTCATGGTGGACTATGCCACCCGGTACCTAGAGGCGGTTCCCCTGCGCTCCGCTAATACTAAAAGCATCGCACGGGAACTGGTTAATTTGTTTTCACGTGGCATACCCAAGGAGGTCCTCACGGACCAGGGTACGCCCTTCACTTCGGATACGCTCAAGGAGGTAGCCAAATTACTGCAGATAAAGCACCTGAAAGCGTCAGTCTATCACCCGCAAACTGACGGGTTGGTCGAACGATTTAATCAGACGCTTAAGCAGATGCTCCGCCAAGGTAGTCAGCGCGGACGGCAGGAACTGGGCCCAGCTCCTCCCGCTCGTGCTTTTTGCTTACCGGGAGGTACCCCAGGCCTCTACAGGCTTCTCCCCTTTGAATTACTAATGGGCGACAACCCCGGGAATCCTCGACATCCTAAAAAGAAGGCTGGGAGGCCGAGGCTCTTCCCTCCTCTAACATTTTGAGTACGTGAGCGAACAGCGCCGACCGACTCACAAAGATCAGGCCCCTCCTAAAAGAGCACGTGACTCGGGCGCAAGCAGCGCAGGCCGGTGTTACAACCGCAACTCCGTCCTCAGGGAGTTCCGCCTGGGACCGAAGTTATGGTGCTCGCGTCCGACCTCCCACTCGAAGCTGCTCGCTCACTGGCAAGGGCCTTACGAGGTTAAGGAGAGAAAGGACTCGTCGACTATTTGGTGAAACAGCCCATGCGTCAATCGAGTGAGAGGATCTATCATGTCAACCTGTTAAAGCCCTGGAGAGATAGAGAGGAGCTCCCCAGCTCCCGTAGGTCACTCTCCCTTTTCGCAAGCACAACTGCCCTTAACCTCGGCGAAGAGCTGACCCCCAAGCAGCGGCAGGAGTTAGCCCAAACACTCCGAGCCATCCCCGAGGTAGTGAGCGAGTCACCCGGCCGGACGCGCTGATTGAGCCGCACATATAGTCACGGAGCCCGGGTAATCGTCCGGGAGAGGCCCTACCGACTCCCGGAGGCAAAACAGCGCAGAGGTCGAACTGGAGGAGAAACGTATGTTGGACATGGAAATAATTGAAGAGAGCCATAGTCCCTGGTCCAGCCCTATTGTCCTCGCCTCCAAGCCAGACGGCTCCTGGAGGTTCTGTAATGACTTTAGACGCCTGAATCAGATCTCCAAGTTCGATGCCTACCCCATGCCCCGCATTGACGACCTCCTTGAGCGGCTAGAGTGCGGCTCGATATCTGACTACCCTTGACATGACAAAAGGGTATTGGCAAATTCCTTTAGCGGCATCCGCAAAGGAGAAAACGGCCTTTAGCACCCCTAGCGGGCACTGGCAGTACAAGGTCCTCCCATTTGGGCTGCACGGGGCCCGGCGACCTTCCAACGCCTGGTAGATAGAGTGCTGAAGCTGAAGCAGTCCTATAGCGCCGCTTACCTGGATGACGTTGTCATCTATTCCGGCACCTGGGAGGAGCATCTACTGCAGGTCGCAGCTGTCCTCCAAACACTGGCTAAAGCCGGCCTCCGCATAAACCCCCGGAAGTGTTTTTTTGGATTAAAGGAGGCCAAATATTTAGGCTACCTCGTGGGACAAGGACAGGTGCGGCCACAGAGCTCCAAAGTTAAAGACATCTTAGAATGGCCCGCCCGAGTACCAAGAAACAGGTGCAGGCTTTCTTGGGGCTGTCGGGTTACTACCGCCGGTTTGTTCCCCGTTTCTCCGAAAGAGCAGCACCCTTGACTGACCTGACAAAAAAGGGCGCTCCCTATATGTGGTGTGGACCGACAAAGCAGAACAGCGCTCAGTGACCTAAAGAAGGCCCTAACGCCGGCACCTGTGTTACGGACGCGCGATTTTGGGCCCCGCTTATTCTCCAGACCGACGCCGGACACAGGCCTGGGTGCCGGCTGAGCCAAAGCGTCGATGGTGTCGAAAGCACCCTGTGATGTACCTTAGCCGGAACTGATGGACCGGGAGACCCGCACGGCAGTGGAGAGCCTTGCCTTGGCCATTAAGTGGGCAGTGACCCACCTCCGTTACTACCTGCTGGGTGCGAATTCGCTCTGGTGACTGATCACGCTGCACTTCAGTGGATGTCCCTACACAAAGAGTCGAATCCGCGGGTCACCAGGTGGTTCCTGGACTTACAGCCGTATAAGTTCACTGTCGCTTATCGGCGGGCACCCTTCAGGCCAATGCCGATGCCCTCTCTCGTATTCACGACCTCTCGGTTAGGTCCGCTCGACCTGACGGTCCTGGGCTAAGGGGGATCGTGGTCACGCCACGCGAGTAGGGAGGCCAGCGATTGATTCGATAGCACCTGGGAAACCACTGCGCCGCCAGGGAATGGTGGGGTATTAACTTTCTCCCTCTGCTTCCTCATAGAAAGAAAGACCTTCCTGCACCATAGGCCTGGATTGACGCAGTGCGATACTTCCGCCCTTCCTCCGCCATCTTGCCCTGACGTCATCCTTCCCATCCTTCCCATCCTCCCTTGCGGTCCTTCCCGGCATCCCTCCACTTCCGCTCCTCCCCAATGGCGCGGCCGGCCCAGGAGTCGGCGCGTCGCATTATGAACTGTTTGTTTATAATTTTGACCTGTTTTTGTTTGTGTTATACAATATACGGGCCGGAAAACCCCAACCCTTGCTACTGTCTCCTCGGTCCTTTACAATATATATATATATATATACATACATACACATATATATACATATATATATATATATATATATATATATATACACATATATATATATACACACCATATACATACATATATATATATATATATATATATATATATATATATATATATATATATATATATATATATATACACATATATACACACACATACACATATATATATATATATTACACACATATACACATACATACACATATATTATATATACACACATATATATATATATATATATACACACACACACATACACATATATATATATATATATACACACATATATATATACTACACACATACATACTATATACTTTATATATATATATATATATATATATATATATATATATATACACATACATACACATATATATATGTGTATGTAATAATATATATATATATATATATATATATATGTGTATGTATGTGTGCTCTATATATATATATATATATATATATATATAACTATATATATATATATATACACGTACATACACATATATATTGTCACACGTAATGGTAGAGCATTAAAGGGCTGGAGTAGTGTAATAAAACATCCAACCAGGGCAGCGGGTGCACTTGACTGTCTTTCTCCAGTTCCCTGGACCTTTCGGGAAATCCTGCAAGGTTCCGGCCTCTGAAGGCGTCACTTCGAGCCCGGCCCTTTTGGTGGCGTCACTTCCAGCCGGCCTTTGATGGCGTCACTTAAAGCTGGCCCCGCACAGTAGTGTCACTTCTGGTTCTGGTCCTTGGCGTCACTTCCTCTCAAGACCTTTAAAGCCTCCATCTTGGCCTACAGTAGTCGGTGCGCATTTTTGGACTCTGTGAGATACATCATTTCTTTGATAAAGAAAACCCATTTGCAGCTGGGAAAAACAATATACAGGTGGCTGCCCCAAACCTTTATGATGTCTTGGACTTCGTTTTTTATGACAATTGGCGTGGCCGACGGGATGAAGTCCCAGAAGAGAGCGGGACTCGGACAGGTGATGAACCAGGTAGGAGGTACCCGGGGAGCCCCAGTTTCTGAGAGGGGTGGGAGTGCGTTTGGGGTCAGGAAGGACTCAGTACAGGCTCCTTCCTCAAATACAACCCAGGCATTATAGCACCAAATGGAGAATGGGGGGACGCTGGGTGTGGGCTGGTTTCTAGGGGATGGGAAACAAAAGGGCTTGTGTGTCCTCTCTGGAGGAGAGTTGAGCCGCCATTGGGACAGATGTCCCAGATAAATATAAACATCCCCAGTCCAGCAGGTGAAAATAACAAAAACTGGACACTTGTCCAGGAGATCAGTTGGGAGCAGGCTGACCAACCCTCTGGGAATAGGTATTTCATTAGCTAAAAGACCATTTGAATTAAACGCCTGCCAGATGGTGCAGCAGGTAGCCTGTCTCCTCTTTTAAAGGCCTACCTAAAACTTTGCCCCACCCAGACTGGGGTGAATTCCATTCAATGGAAGAGCTTATAAAAGCTCTTGAAAACACCAAAAGCCAGTCTTAAACTCTGGGAGAGCAGAGATGGCCCTCTGGTGGATTTCCTGAGAGATCACGTCCTACTGAAGAAGTCTCTTACACATACAGCCAGACCTGTTTCTAGGTTCCGGGCCAAGGGGCATTACAGCCCTGGGTGAGGCGGGATGTAGGTGGAGAGGAAGATGGTTTGTGTGCTCTTGCCAGCCCCTGGCGTGTTCAAATACAGGATTTGTAGTCATTAATGGTTATAAAACTTCTTACCCTGTTTGATTCCAGCCTTAACATTTCATTGTTGATTTGTATGTTTACCACGACGGAGAATTTAAAAGACCAGTATTAAATGTATTCCGCGAGACCTCAGATGTCTGACCACCGCCTGTGTTTAGGTAGATTGGGAGGCGCTAAAAATCATCCATGGCGATCCACCTAATCCTCCTTCTCAGCGATTCTAGGAGGACTGGTTAAAAATAAATGCAGTAAACTATTGACTACTCCTAATAAAAAACTTAGGCCTCGTTGTAGATGGGGATAGCTCGTCTCAAGCTGTCTCCGCCATACACAACCGGCGGAGAGATCACGGAAGCCCACAAGGAGGACGGGGAGATTCCTGGTCCATCAGCAGCAAATATGTCATCCACCGGCCTCGGCGAGTCGGGAGAATCCCTCCCTTGAGGTCAGACCGGACCCTCTCTCCGACATTTACTTTCAGTTTAAACAAACACGGCTTCTTTTAAAGGGAGCAGTGGGATGATGACTCCTAAAATTTGCAAAATGCAGTAGTCCTTGTCAGCGGCCAACACACATCAGCCCATGCCACAAGGACCTCACTTTGTAATAGAAAATGATCTATTATATGTCAGTTGGTGAACATGGGGCGCGAGGTTCGAAACTTTAGTTGTTAATTCCACGAACTTACGGCGGCGGGTTTGTGAATTAGCTCACGCCCACCTCCTTGGAGGCCATTTAGGCTCTGAAAAACTTTAGAGCGGATTAAGCTCAGATTTTATTGGCCGGGGAATTAGCAGGGAGGTTCCTGTTTTTGCATTTCTTGTCCAGAATGTCAATTGCGGCAAATTCCTAAGAAGGACCGTGCTCCTCGTTCCCCTTCCTTTGTGATGTCCCCTTTGAGCAGAATCGGAATGATATTGTAGGACCCTTGGAGCCCTCAGCCCGAGGACATAAATATATATTAGTCCTCGTGGACTATGCGACCCGATATCCAGAAGCTGTTCCCTTGCGCTCAGCTACATCTAAAGCAATCGCACAGGAACTAGTAGGAGTATTTGCGCGTGTTGGTATTCCTAAAGAAGTCCTAACGGACCAAGGAACACCTTTTACCTCGGACAGCGTTCAGGGGCGGCCAAGTTACTGAAAATAAAGCACTTAAAGACCGCGGTGTATCATCCTCAAACCGGCGGTCTAGTGGAGAGGTTTAATCAGACTCTCAAACAGATGCCGCTAAAGGTGGTCAGCGGGGGATGGGAGGAATTGGGATCAACTCTCCCCTCGTTCTCTTTGCCTATCGGAAGTCCCACAAAGCCTCTACAGGGTTCTCTCCTTTTGAATTGTTATACAGGACGACAACCCCGAGGTATATTGGATATTTTTGAAAGAAGGTTGGGAAGGAGAGGTCTTCTCTCTACAAATATTTTTGGAATATATCGCTCAGTTCGCATGATAGATTTGAAAAAATTCGACCCTATTTTAAAAAAGTCATATGGAAGAGGCACAAGCAGCACAGGCCCGTTATTACGATCGTGGCACGACACTCGAGAATTCCAGCCGGGGATCGTGTCATGGTATTAATTCCCACCTCTCATTCTAAATTACTCACCCATTGGCAAGGCCTTATGAAATTAAGGAGGAGAAAAGGGTTGGTCGACTATTTGGTGAAACAACCCAATCGTAGAGCCAACTGAGCGGGTTTATCATGTGAACTTGCTGAAGCCGTGGAAGGAGAGGCCAGATCCCTCCTCCGCTCAGCCCTGCTCATTCTTTGCTCACATAGACACCCTTAATTTCGGCGAGGAATTAACCTATAGACAAAGACGGGAGCTGGAATCAGCCATCCTGTCCGTCTCTCAGAGGTGGTGAGTGAAAAACCGGACGGACCTCTCTGATTGCGCCGACATGAGTGACTGAACCAGGGGTTATAGTCCGAGGCGCCCCATAGACTTCCTGAGGCAAAGAAAGCAGAAGTGGAGCTGGAAATCAAGCGGATGCTGGAACTAGGAGTGATTGAGGAAAGTTTTAGTCCCTGGTCTAGCCCAATTGTCTTGGTTTGTAAGCCTGATGGCAGTTGGAGGTTTTGCAATGACTTCCGTCACTTAACCAGGTCTCCCTTTTTGATGCTTATCCCATGCCTCGCGTGGATGACCTCCTCGAGAGACTTGGACAAGCTGAATTTTTGACCATGACAAAGGGGTACTGGCAGATTCCTTTAACAGACTCCGAAGGTCAAGACCAGCGTTCAGCACTCCTAGCGGACACTGGCATATCTTTCTTCCATTCGGTTACCACGGGGCTCCCTCTCTGCGACTTTCCAGCGTCTGGGTGGACAAAGTGCTCCAACCCCATAATGCATATAGTGCTGCCTATCTGGATGGCGTAGTCATCTATTCCAGCACATGGAAAGAACCACATTACAGCAGGTCACTGCGGTATTGCGGACACTAGGAGAAGCTAGGGCTTGATAATCCCAAGAAATGTTTCTTTGGATTGAAAAAGCTAAATATTTGGGCTACCTGGTGGGTCGGGGTACTGTGAAACCACAGTGTTCAAAAATAGATGCCATTGTTAAATGGTCCCATCCGAAAACCAAGAGGCAAGTCCAAGCCTTTCTCGTGTTGGCCGGGTACTACCGCCGGTTTGTACCTCGGTTTTCAGAGAGTAGCCTTAACTGATCTTACAAAGAAGAGGGCTCCTAATCATGTGGTATGTGGACTGACAAAGCGGACGCTGCATTTAGTGACTTAAAACAGGCTCTTACGTCAGCACCAATATTAAAAGCTCCTAATTTTCTCTCCCTTTTATTCTCAGGCCGGACGACGGACACAGGCCTGGGTGCAGTGCTGAGCCAAAGCGTCTGATGGTGTTCGAACACCCCATCATGTACCTGAGCCGGAAACTGTTGGATCGAGAGACCAGGTTTGCAGCGGTGGAGAGAGAAGCCCTTGCGATCAAATGGGTGATTACGCAGTTGAGGTACTACCTCTTGGGCCGGGAGTTCACTCTGGTGACGGATCATGCTCCTTTACAGTGGATGGCCCTTCACAAGGAGTCAAATCCACGGGTCACTAGGTGGTTTCTTGACCTTCAACCTTACAAGTTTTCACTTATTCATCGTAAGGGTTCTCTCCATGCACAACGCTGATGCTCTCTCGTGCCTGACCTCTCGATTTGGGGCGGCCCAAACCGATGGGTCACAGACGAGGGTCTTGTGTCACTGCGATGCGAGTAGGTCAAGCTGAGGCTTGGAGTAATTGCTTAATAAAACTTATCGAGCCAGGGGCGGCGGGTGCACTGACTGTCTTTCTCAAGTTCCCTACAGACCTTTCCGGAAATCCTGCAAAGGTTCGGCGCCTCTAAGAAACGTCACTTCAGCTTATTTGCCCAGTGGCGTCACTTCCGAAGCCCCGGCTGATGGCCGTAACTTCTGGTTCTACGGTCCCTTTAGCGTCACTTCCTCTCAAGACCTTTAAAGCCTCCATCTTGTACTACTGTAGTCAGTGCTATTTTGGACTCTATGAGATGCACATCGTTTCTTTGATAGAAAACCCATTTACAGCTAGGAAAAACAATATACAGGTAGCTGCCCAAACCTTTATGATGTCTTGGACTCGTTTGTATGACAATATATATATATATGACAGCAACACTCATCACTCACAACAGTGACAAAACAATTACATTGACAATCATGTTCGTTATTTTCAAAGTGTTTCCTTTTCTTTTTCATTACTTCTCACACTGCTTCTCAGCTGTGAAGCCACGGGTATTTTACCAGTTACACTATAGATTTTAAAGAGTGATCTTGATGGAGTATTTATTCCCTAGAATTATCTGACTATGTCTGTTTTAGGCAAAGATTTATACAGTGATCATTGGTTCTATCCATTAATTTTCAACTATGAAGCGTTTTTAGATATCTGCAAGGAATTCCATGTATTGCTATTAAGAGACTCCATTGTGTTGTATGTGGTGTTTGTCACAGAATCAAATGACATATTTAATCCACAATTTTGAAACTTAATTGTATGTTGTTGGGAGAAAACTCATTTTCACAAATCTTAAATCCTACTCATTTTTGTAAAAATCAATTCAAAATCATAGTCTGAAAATATTTTCACATTTTGACCAAGATAACCAATGAACCTCAACAAAATGTTTAGCTCCACAGCATGTATAGTTTCCAATGCATGTTTAGCTTGGGTAATCATCTGCAAACACGACATAAATTTCGCGCCTACTTTCTTGTTTTAAGCTGTTTTTTGCATACACTACTAATGAGACAAACCTCACCAGGGCCTACGGCTCTACTTTGGGGCAAAAGGGGGCAATGACCATAAAAGCGTTCTGCCCCCTTAAATCAAACTTTTTTAGAAGTTGAGAAGAAAATTATAGATTACCTAAACTGAATATGGACCGAATTTCTCAGTAGCTGAAAAAATCCACTGGAAAAGACACAAAATAGGATCATAAGTTTTCACCATTGTCACTGTTTCCCTCTGTGCTCTGTTTGAGCCTTGAGCTCACCCCAGCACTTTCTGACAGGAGTTCTGCACTCACCCGCCCCCAGCTAAACGTCCAATCACTGTTGGTGTAAATGACCCAGTGTCAGGTTTCTCAGTAGGCAGGGGCAGAGCAAAGATGAGCTTGTCAACAGTGGGAGGTTTTGAGGAAACAGCAAATCTCTGTTTCATGAGATAATTAACGACAACTAAAAAATACATCTATATTTGGCACAGTCAATGGGGACTAGTCCATTTGCTCTTCTCCACAGTTTCAATTCTGGTAGAAGTGTTTCTTCCTCGATCCCACAGAAACACCACTGCAGGCCTGTCTGCCCGCACAGAGCAGACTGGGACCCTGTGTCTGTCGAGACCCCGACACAGAAGCCCAGCTCCAGCTTTCAACTCTACACTCCCAACCGTTTCGTTTCATATACTGAGGAGTGCTTGTCCTGGCGATTTTAGTAAAGCTTATTCCTTTACACCCCAACTTCAGCAGCTCTGAGAGAGAGTTAATGCTGTGAGATGCATCCTTTAAACTTTTAAAAAGTGTGGCCTTTACTCCTGCACCTGGCCACCAATAGCAGTACTTAATGATACTGCTGCTGGTACATCCAGAGAACCAACAGCTAGCATGTCTACTCCTGTAGCATCCAGCAAGCACTGCTTCTCCCTGTACCTCTGTCAACAATTTACTGCCCCAAAGCAACCCACTCCGGCTATCCAGTGACTTAGTAGCGTACACCATCCCAGCCAATACTGGGTGGTTAGTCCAACGTGTATTTGGTGAATTTTAACTTATTAAGATCATTCAATCCTGCCTGGTACGCACAACCATGGCTGTATACTGTTGTGCGGGGCGCGTATCCTATTTCCCCTGTAGGAAATGTTAATGAGAAGGGATATAGTTTTACACACCTGCTGGTTTTAGCAACTGGGAAAGCAGCGCGGTGAGACAAAGAGGGCTACAGGGGCAATGTCCAGCCACAGCAATGTCCACATGCTTCAATTATCTGGACTGGGCACTTAAAGCAGAGGCCACGGGGACTGTGGACTTAATGTTGGTTAGTAAGAAACACAACTTAAAAAACCATTACTATGTCCAAGGTATGGTAGTGCTATAAGGTTTCCCTGTGTGTAAATGAGTTGGGGGCTCCATTGGGACTGCAGAAACCTTGAGACATGATCTAGCCCGATGTATTGATGATATTTCTTCGGGTATTTTTTCTAAAACTGATGGAATATACCTTAGAGGATGAGAAGCTAGCAAGCATTTCTAAGGGTATCCCAAAATACAAAATACATCTAAGGATATCCAAATGAAATTGTCAAACATTTGGCTTATGGTGCACTTGGAGGTTGGGAAAAAATATAGAAGATTACTGATTCTGCAGGGTTTTTGCCTCAAAAGTGATGGGACCAGGGATAGGTGCAATGTGAAAAATTTGTCTGTGATATCACGGAATACGGTTTGTCAGAAATTCCATACCAGAGAATCTTATTGGTTTACTTGACTTGCAACAACTTGATGCAAGGTACATCACCTCTGAGATCCTGTTACACCTTTCTGATGCTGGCTACAATTGCTGACAGTATACTTAGCCAGTATTTATGATGGAGACTTCTGTGATGAGTGGGGTTAGAGGTGGTGTACAAGCTCTACTACTCAAAAAGAGGCTTGACAGATATGTCCCATACATCCACTGCTACAACCACCAGCTGCACTTGGTGGTTGTAGATACCATGCAAGTGAGCCATGTGCAGATTTTTTAGCCACATCTAGTTCACTCTACAACACACCACCACTATGTACTCAATAAAACATGATGCACCTTGTCTAAAGGCTACTTGAGATCAGATGGACAAACCACTGTAGAGGGTGACAAGGTGCACTGTGCACAATCAGAACAAATCCTTGAGTATCCTATCTGAGATGACGGAGGGATGATGATGTGCAGTTGACCTGTGCACCCACGTGCATCAGGCCAGCTATACTTAAATTAAGAGGCAGCATCACTTGCTTTGAGATTGGAAGGTTCCCAGTGCGGTGCTTGGTGTCTTGAAACCAGCAAATGCTACTTCTACATTCTCAGTCAGTTGATCTGTACGGTGCTTCTGGGGTTGTTAGTACAGCACTGGACTCCTTCAAAACATCTGTAGGATGACTGTTGGGGAGTGTCATCTCCCCTGCACAGGATGAGTCACATCAACAAAGAGGAGAACAATGGGCAACACCTGGGTCAAGGGTGTTGCTCTCAACTTTCAGGCCATACAGACTCTCCTGGTGACCCTACCACATTTCCCCATCAGACTGAAAAGATCCCTGCTCAATATCCTTGACATGGCCATTTTCAGGAAATGGAAACTAGATTTTCACACAGAATATTGACCTGATGGGGAGCCATATCTAGTCTTGCACCAAATCTTGCGCATTTCTCTATCCCACCTATTTGCACCCCTCTGGCTGTATTAAGCTGGCACTGTAGCAGATGTTGTAAGTCCTGAAAATAGAAGTTCTTGTGATGCAAAACAGATGCTGCTCAAAAAATGTTTAGAAACAAGACCTGTCCCTGTGAACTGTAAACTCCTGCAGGGGTACAAGGAAGCCTTTGCTGGAGTTGCATAAATTGTATAAACGGCCCTGGTGGTGGTGTGTCGTAGCATCGTGTGAGAGTTCCTTCTCCACTTTGTCATGGGTCCCTAACCCCCTATCGTCACACCATGTTACACAAAGAAAAGAGAATTTGGTGATCTTGGCCTTAGGGAAGTCCATAACAAATAACTTGGATATGGATGAACTTGTATCTGAGTTTTTACAAGGGAAACAGGAGGCTATTTGTTTGTAGAGTGAATTGAGGAGAAAAGGTGGAGCTGTTCGGCTACAAACAGAGTTCAGTTACTTACAAAACAAGCCTTGAGCTTAAGCTCTGAATAAAGACAAGACAAAAGAAGAAGAAAAAAGTTAAAAGTTCTGTTCTAAATCTGTTTGTGTTCTAAATTACTTTGAGAATTGGCAAGAAGGACATGAGGTGAATTGTTTTTTAAATTACTATGCGACCTTTTTAGTTTTGTAGTGTAGCTATATTGAGAGGGTCTTATTTTATTCTTACTTTATTTTGCAAATTTATTTGAGAAATTAGACCATCAAATTAAGATAAATTTTATGTTGTTGGTTGTAAAGATCTGGATGCATATTTTACTTTATTCTTTTTTTTTTTTATTTATTTCCAGTTTTTTTTTTTCAAGACTTGGTGAATTTTTTTTTTTTATAAACTTCTACCTTTTGGGTTTTGTTAATTTAGCAAAAGTGAGAAGTGTTATTGTTGGGTTTGAATATATTTGATATAGGCCACCCAAATTTAAAGGGTTAAATGTCATGTTTTAGCTGTTATAATCTGATGAGGAATATTTTATTTTGTTTTTTTCCCTCCTGAGGAAATTGCCACCTTATCGTGGTCAGGGTTTGTGCCCAGGGGATCCTAAGAGTCACCAGCAGAAGCTTACCCTTTCGGGGTGGGACACACCTGGTTAAACAGGTCTTAGGGTAGAGGCCTGACAAGTGCAATCCAATGACATGAAAAAAACAGATCCAGAGCAAATCCACCCACCCCACCCCTTTCCCCTCCTGCCACCATGTGCCCCTTCACATTTCTGTTCTGACCCCATATATGCCTGTCTAGAACCGCCCAGAACCTCACTAAGATTCTTATTCAAGTGATGATATCTATCTGAAAATTTTTTTCATTTTACTACTGGATCTGAGAAAGACAATTTCAATGAGTATCCCCAAAAAACTGCTTTACATATATGATCCTTTATGTTCATCTTACAGTCACAGATATCTGACATGTTTAAAAAGCATCTAACAAAAAATTTACAACTTATGTGTTGATAAAACATATTTTAAGAGATTTCAGCCAACCCTTGTTTTTTTTTTTGTGACAAGTGGAATTAAATACCTGTTAAAATTAATGTGAAATCCCAGCCACGGGCCCACCTGAACCACAATTCAGCCTTGTAGGAAGGGGGCAGAAATATAAGACTTCCCTTTGTAGCCCCATTCCTGCCCTTTACTATTATCCCACATAACAAAAGTTCCCATCTGCAAAAGTGAAAAGCTTAAAGTTAACCAAACAGTTTGATCAAACATCAAAACCACTTTGCAAATGGGGTCTATGATGTGATTATAAATCTTTTTATAAAGCCCCAACTTTATCAGTGTCAGTATTTAATTAAAACAAGTATTGTGGTCTGCCTTGTTGCTTTATATAAAACCTGAATTGACCTAAGAAGCAGGAGAAAAAGATTTAAGAAAGGACAGAGGCCAAGGCATAACTGAGGACCCCCTGTTACCTGGGTGGACTTACGAGGGGAGTTGATCACACCTTCCCGTGATGGAAAAACAACAAACAGCACTTTCCCCAGGTATGAGCAGGTAACAACCTACACTGCCTCTTCGATGTGGACAAATAACAAGTCACACCATCCTGGAATATGAACAGATAATAAGTCATGCAAATTCTAGGATATGGATAGATAACAAGCCACATGGCCCTGGATATGAATGAAAGCAATGTCAAGCACCAACTGAAGAAAAGATAATGAATTTTGGTTATTAATTAACTAATAATGTAACCAATATAAGTAATATTTAACAAATTTTAAAATTACTGAAAACCAATTATGCTAGAGTAATTCTGGGCTGATTTAATAGAAATATACACAGACACCTTTGATCTTTAAGAAACAGGAATTGGGTAAAAAGGGTAATTTGAATGAAAATCTGAAATTAAAATAGGCCTTATTTCTACAGGACAGTGATCCAAAGTACAAAAAGTAAAATGAAAACAACAGCGATATCAGAACATAAGAAATTTGACCATTGAGAGGAGTCTGTTAGCTCATTGTTTAGTTACAGTATCTACAATGTCCAGATCTCATCCAGATCTTCTTGAAAGTTCAAGATTTCGTTTCCCAGCTATATGACTTGGTAGTTTGATCCAGATTCTATCAAACCTTATTTAAAGTCTTGAGATGAACTTGGTTGCTCTCCTATACAGTTCCCCAAGTAGTGCTATGTATTTTTTTTAGCATGGTAAAGCCTTCTCTTCATGTCCGTGGGGTTCTATTTGTTTAAGAGAGGGTTTCATTGCTATTTTTGGGTTTGGCCTTTTTAAATTTTTTTATTTTAGATTAGAAACAGCATTTCTGTGCAGTTCTTTAAATATATTTAAGACTCTGATACTAAATTCCCGTCTGCAAGAGTGGTAAAACTTTTATGGTCCTAAACCGACCTGCAATTGACCTTAATTAAGCAGTGCTCTAAACAAATGCAAACTGAAACAGACTCCCAAAAAACTAAAACAAAGGGTATAAACCTAACCCCGACTCATGTGTTTCCAATTCCTGATGCATTGTACCTTCTTTTAAACTACTGGTCTTGACTTTATCACCATTAAAAATCTGTGGAAGAGGATATTGTTTCTGTACTCAACATTAAAAATTTACAATTTAGGGACATTTTTACAAGTCAACCCTCAGATTAAACTTCTAAAGTCACCAAAATATTATCTCACACTGACATTTCACAAGAAGCTCTTAGTAAACAGTAAAAATATCCAAGAAAAATACAAAAAATATATTATTTCAGTCTTAGTGGATGAACATTTCAAAAGAAGTATGTACAAACATTGAATCTAGATATTCATTTCAGAACAGAAATAGGAGTATTATAAAAGAGCAAAAATAAAGAGGCTTGAATTTCCCTCTCCTCCTAATCCTCATCTTCAACAAAGGGATTATCTGACCCAAAAGACTTACCTGTGATAATAGCAGAATGCCCCTCCACACAAGTAGACATTTATATTCCCAATGGACGCCAGACCCTGTGTTACCCTCACTGCAGCAGCACATCTTCCTTGGGGCCTAATCCCAGTTGCCCATAACTGTTGGCACCCTGTTAATTCCAGTAAAGCATCAATAAAATTATGTTAGCACAAATAACTATACTTTAACAACTTAAATTTTAATTATTCTATTTTTGGCAAAAACATGTTTAGAGCTCATGAAACTAAAAATTACTAGATAATTATAACCAGAATAAAATTTTTTTCTGAGTTGATATACTTTGGTGTGTGGGTGTGTTTGGTGTGTCCTGGGTGGGTTGGCACCCTGCCCAGGGTTGGTTCCTGCCTTGTACCCTGTGTTGGCTGGGATTCCCCGGAGACCCCGTGACCCTGTGTTGATCCCGCGGTTGGAAATGGATGGATATATACTTTACAGCAAGTAACAGTATATTCTGCATTCTACTTAAATCATTGTCCTAAACACCATAAACTGTGTAACCCTTTGGGTTTCAAAGGAAAGATGGAGCTCAACTTGTGACACACTTTTAACTTCACTTATTTTAAATAATCAAAAAGTATAAAGCCATTATAGGTTATGTTTGGGACACAAATGAATAGCATAATTCCATAGTAAACAATGGAACTTCAAAAACCCACTAAATCGGACTTCAGTTCAGCTCTTTTCCCTCTTACTTTCCCTTAAAATTGCCCCATACGGCAAGAATACCATAGATTTAGCCAAAAAGAAATTCAACCCAAGCTGCCCATGTCAAAAAAAAGCAACAATATTTATTTACTAGAAGAGACTACATCCACCACCAAAGTCAATAGAAGTTAAAAGGACCATTGGCACTATATTCAAGTTCAATTTTATTTTCATGAGCATACCTGAATTTCTTAATATATACTGACTCACGTTGACCTTATTTGTATTGTCTGATGTTTGTACTTTAATATGCAACTAGTCTGTGACAGACATTGCAAATATAAATTTCACTGTACTTTAATACATTTTTTTTAAATAACTTGTTTTTTTTTCACTCTTTTTCACCAAACATAACATATACTATCAGTTCAAAATGTACCCATCGGCAAACCACTATAAAACTGAAAATACAAACAAACTAAACTGAAAGGGATCACAACACGAAATACCCCGTTTTCAAATTTTTGGGAAAGTCTAATGACATAAGTTAATGTATGTTTTTGGAACAATATATCATGTTCTCATAAAATTTTAGTAGGGACTGCATAAAACATGCCCAATACAACATTTAAAATGAACGCTGTACGTGATGCGATGATTATTTATGTAACGTTTAATTTTGATTTTTCCCCGATTGGGAAATTTGGGTTTTACTAGGTTTAATGTGAATTAACTAACATTTCATCAACCGAAATCTAAGTTGTAAAGTTACGAGCACGTATATTTAACCCCGATAAAGGGAACAGTGACATTATAATTCCCAAAAAGGAAAATTCCCACAAATGTAACGGTTGCACCCCTAAACGTCTTCCAATGAAGATGGAATATGATTTTAAAAAAATCTTTTCATCAGCAACTAAGCTGAAAAAAATCCAAATTATTAATAAATGTATTTTGAAAATGAAGATTCTGTAGCACGGCAAAACCTTGGTTTTGTCGTTTCGACAAACTAAAAAACTAAATAGGTCTGCACCCCCTGTCAGCTCCACCATAAATCACTCAATTTCAAACAGCAAACTGCCAAGCAGCTCCTTTTTAGCTGTCCCGGGAAAATAAACAAACACAGTGCAAAGGGCTTTTTGGGGTTGTTGCTGGGATTCAAAGCTTATTGGGGTTACGTATTCCAATGCGCGTGTTACATCCCAATCTTAAATTTTTTTGTACTTTTCAGAAAACAAGTTTTTTTTGTTTATGCTGAAAAACCTGTAGCTTTATTTTTCTTCGTACTAATACAGTGCATTTGACCCGTCAAAATTGGATATGCTTTAACAGGGCTTCCTTCCTGCTCTGCCCACAAGCCCCAAAATAGAGTCTCGAAAAAATTGATCAGTGGACAAGGGGGTGCCTATCAATTTCTATTAACCAATCAAACGTTGGGGGAATTCAAAAATTTTTTTTTCCACTTTCACTTGTAGTCGGGAAACATAACAAAGACTTCAGTTACTGGGGCGTTGGAAATTGTTGTGTGTCTTTGGGGGAAAAAATTTACCTCCGCATCTCCTTTCCACCCCAAATTTTACAAACTCTATTTTTTTTATTTTGTAGTAATTTTAAAAAATTTTTGGGGAAATTTTAAAAATCTACGTTTTTAAATTTTTCAAACTATTTCGTTATATCGTTTTGAAAACTGGTCAAAAAGACCGAAAAGTTGGTTTTTTAGTTCATTAATTAGATAAATGAGGGAGGTTTTTTTTTATTTTTCCCCAACCTAAAAAAATTTTTTCCATTGGACCATATCTTGTGCAGGAAATTATACCCCTGTGACAAAAAGTAATGTAACAGGTACCTTTTAAAAAAAGTTTAGAAGGGGCTTGGGGTGCATTCCCATTAGCCAACCCCAGGGGGTTTCCCCAATGGAATAGAGGGTTTTAAAGGGGTTCATTTTAACAAAAATTCAAAAAAAAGGGGAACGGAGTTTGGGGTTTGGAGTGTAGTTTAATGTTATTTCAAGACTGCTGATCGGAAATGAAAAAATTTTAATTTGATTCTTTACTGGGCCATGCTCTAAGGCCACTCCCAAAAAAAATAAAATAAAAAATTTAAAAAAAAAGGTATTTCAATGATTGATTAAATATGATGTTATCGTTAATTTTTAACATTCACTGCTGACCTTGCTCTCAATGAACCTCTATCAAAGGGTAAAAATTTACAAATTGCTATTACAATTAAGAATTTCGATATTTAAACCGAAACAGACATTTTAATATTTCAAATATCTGACACAAATATTCTGGTTTATTATATACTTCATCCTCGTGAAGTAAATCATTTCATTTCTTATGAACACCCTAAATTAGGGTTCCATCCATCCAATCAACCGCTAATCCGAACTACAGGGTAACAGGAGCCAACTCAGCCAACATACAGGGTGTAAGGCAGGAAACAAACCCGGTACATTTAGGATCGTCAATGCACCTAACCTGTATGTCTTGGACAGTGGGAGAAACTGGAATACCCGGAGGAAGCCCACGCAGACACAGGAAGAACATGCAACAGATCAGCAGGGAGGACCCGGAAGCGAACCCGGGTCTCCTAACTACAGAGGCAGCGGCTCTACCCACTGCACCAGCGTGCCGCCAAATTAGGATTTTATGCTAATTCAGACTTTTTTTTCTTCTTAGCTTACTGCTTTTGCTTTATCTATTGTTTTCAGTTGAACTGTATTTCTTTCCACTGCATTCTATTCCCTGACCATTTAATTACTACACCATATTTTAGACACTTGCTTTTTATTTAAACGTTTATCATTGAATTTCATTTGTTTTGAATTTTAAATGAATAGACATAATACTAATAAGTAATACTGAGACATGAGATGCAAATAAATTTAAGTGAATTCTTTATTTCAAACAATTTTAGAGCATTTTAGGATTTTATTGTAAAATAGTATTTTTTGATTGTGTCTACAAGATTTATTTACTTGGAAAGTAAATAATATAGAAAGGATATACTGTAAGTTTACAACTACAGATGTTTGTCCTTCTACCTACATAAATCACCATTTAGTAGTTGTATTTGCAGAAAAGAGATCATTTTGGTATAAGTCAAATACATCTAAGATAGGCATTTGGCTCAGTCAAGGTGCAGGATATATCCCTCTTGCATGAGTAGAATTAAATATCAGTGACGAAAACCTTAGGTGTCAGGAATGGCAGACACATTGCATACCAGAGCAGCATATTATAATGCTACTGTTACGGACCCAGTATGTAATGTATGCTGTCACTGGATGAATAAGAGACAGAGGTATCTAAGGACCTATGTCAACCTAACTCTCACATTGCTTTTCCAGAGGCCTGTAACCCCCAGATATTAACCAGATATTCTCTTTGCTTTTCTCATAGTGCTGACTGACTACTGCAGTACAGAAGTCTAGGAATGAATGCAGCGTAGAATTCACACTAAAACATGGATATGGACAAAGCTTAAATGTGCATACATCGACAAAAATCCAGATGTATAAATCTGACACCAACTTCCATTTTTCCGCTACATAAATCCCCGTCGGCATGAGAAGTATGACACGCTCTGTTGCCACTCCCAACTCCTCCCAGAATTATGCCCTGTGAATATGTAAATCAATATAAATAGCCCTAAGCCTAGGGTTCTGTGAAAGGCAATGGCAAAAGCACGGGGAAATAGAATTTCAGCTGAATATCAAGTGGAGGCAAGAAAACGATTATTTGTGGTTTTAAACAGTGGTATAAACAACAAAAGGAAGTTCATCGAGTGACAGAGTGTCGAGAAAGCTCGTTCACAAAGTGCAAGTGCCAAATAAAAAGAAGTTTTCAGATATCAAAGTCACTGTGTAGAAGTTGAGCCACTGTCTGAGTGGTCATAGAAACGTTTAGGTACAGAGAAAGAAAAAAATAGGGACACAGTGGGAAAAGCTTGAAATGTCAACTTAATCTTGAAATTTCATTTAATCACGTAGTTTATTTTGTCATTAAAGTAGAACATCCAAACTTCATCTTAAAATCGTTTAATTTACTAGTTTCTCAAATACATCATAACCAAAGTAGCATGTTAAATGTTTTGTATTGTATGTGTTCTTCTGTGTGTTGTATGTGTGTGAATTTATACGGCTTTTTAAACGGGGTTTTTTCTTTCCCCCAACAGGACAGGGAAACCATTACATTATTATATTACAGCTCTCTGAAAAAATTTAAATACTGAGTTTTTCTTGATATTTTCCCATGATAGGAGTTAAAGCATGTTATTAAACCGGGAGAGGATAGTGGATGTCCGCCCAAAATTGTTCCTGCTTTCCCGAAGAAACTTGCTGCCCATGTGCGCCTTTGCAAAATTATTTACTGCAGCAACTGTCTCTTTCAAATGTACTAACCCCAACCTGTCCTTCCTTTCTTTCTCCAAGTACCCAATCACAACGCAATCAGCTCTGTAATAGATGCATCTGTGCTTAGAACGATCTTCAAAACTTTTAAGGAACATTGAAATATCTTCAGTACATGTTTAATTATTATATCCATATATCCTTCCAGTGTCGCTCCCAGCCCCAGCAAGAATACAGCACAAGGCAAGGAAATCCCTGAACGGGCACCAGCTCATCGCTAGCACTGCAACATTGTGTCCCCATATGTTAAATTATTAACAATCGATTATTTGGGTGGCATGGTGGCCAGTGGGTACACTGTTGTTCCAGAAGTTAGAGACCCAGGTTTGCTTCCCGGTCCTCCGCGGGAGTTCTGATGTCTTCTGTGTTCGGGGCTGCCTCCGGCACTCCTTCCCCACAGTCCAAAGACATGCAGGTTAGGTGTGCTGGAATTCTAAATTGTCCCAGTTGTGCTTTGGGGTGAAGCATCCATCCATCCATCATTTTCAAACCCCGGGCTACAATTCAGGGGGTCGCTAGCCAATCCCACCCAACACGGGGCACAAGGCAGGAACCAACCTGGAGGGTGCCAACCCACCGCAGGACATACCACAAACACATCCACACCAAGCACACACTGGGGCCCTATGTAGAATCGCCAATCCACCAACCTGCATGTTTTGTTTTGGGGGGAAAACCCGGGAGTGCCGGAAAACCCCACGCAGAACGGGAGAACATGAAACCCACGCAGGAGGACCCGGAAGTGAACCCGGTCTCCTAACTCGGGCAGCAGCGCCCCTCGGCCACCGGTGAGACTTTGAGCCAAATTTTTTGTATGAAATGTGCTATATAAATAAATGTTGTTGTTGTTGTTGTTGTGTTCGTCTGTGTGGTTTTTCACCTGCCCAAGGTTTGTTTCCTTTCTTGCACCTTGTGTTGGTTGACTCAAGACCCTCGTGACCTGTAGTTCGATATAGCGGGTTGGATAAAGGATGGATAGATTATTTAAATGATGTTAAATTTTATCTGTATAATGTAGTAAAATACATTTTGTTTCATTTCACTTAATAATGATATCCATCATATATAAATACACCTTTATAAAGTGGCCATTTAAGCAATAAGTCAAACTGATCTACAAGGATTACTTGATGGACTTGATTGATTTTATATTCTTGAAAAGAAACTGTTTCTGACCTGAGGTCCGGAAGGATATGCCTGAAATTTGCTATGAGAAGTTCAATAGACAGCATGGCTGAGGGCTTGGATGCTGTATACCCGACACCTCTTCTGATCAGTTGCTGTAGAGTTGGATTCCACACACAGATACAGGATAAATTACCAGTGGTGCGTAGAGTAATGTGAAAAGATATCCGCTGTGGTAACCCGTAACAGGAACACCCTAAAAAAAAAAAGGGTTTAGGCAGAGTAACAACGCTAAAGCACCCATATATTTGGAATAGTTTCATTCTGGACCATTATATTGTTATAGGTTAATTACAATGATGCCTTAAACTAAAAACAATATGCGGTTAATTTAGTGTATACAGTATGATAAGCCGATCAGGATGAATCTAAAAACAAAGGGAAACTACACTGAACAAAAGCATTGCTTTGATGCTGGGTGCCCCAGTATTCAAAACCAGCAGAGAACTTCCAGATGTCAGGGATTGACAGCATGAAATGCATGGCTTGACACCAAGTTTAGTTTTTGTACATCACAATGTGAGGGGGAAAAGGGTATGCAAAGCTTATAACATGTGGCCCCAGGACTACCACACATGCAATTATAAGGCAAAATGGTGAAGAGAATAACATAATAAACGGTAGTATAAAAGATAGTTATATTTATTAAAGTCAAAAAAATCATGAACAAAAAAAGTAGGTGCTGGCCGAAAAGCAAGCAAAACCATAAAAAGGGTAATTCAAACTGAAGAATGAATTTGTAAATGTATTTCTACTAACACTAAAACCTAAGACTCAACATACCCTACTTGGTAAATTTCATTTTATGTTTGCACTCTTCCCATAATGTGACTGCTGGATTAATAAAACATCAGCACAATTCAGCCAAATTATTTGAGTTGGGTGGGGTTGGTGCTTGGGGTGTGTGTGCCCCTGAGGTGGCACCCCTGCCCGGGGTTTTTCCTGCCTTACACCCCTTTGTTTTGGATTGGCTCCAGCAGAACCCTCACCCTGTAGTTAGGAAATAGCGGGTTTGGGATAATGGATGGATGAAGGGAAACGGATGGATGGAGGGGACAAACAGCATTTACAGTAATAGGAGGGCCCAAAGGTGGCGCTCAAGCCTTAACCTAACAGTAATTTGTCTAGAAATGCCTTTTATGTGAAAAACTGACAACTGACATTTTAATGTTAACATTGAACTAATTGATTGAATCTGATAGAAAAAATTTAAAAGAAAGTAACAGAATTTTCTTGGTGTGCATTCCCTAAGATTGTACTTTAGTGTCAATTTCATTACATATTTCCCAAGTATTGGGCCCAAAATGCAAGCATCACAAATTTAAAAGGGTTGAACCTCCTTAACCCACCTTGTGGTGGAGGGGTTTGATCCCAATGATCCTGGGGAGCTATGTTGTCCGGGTTTATGCCCCTGGTAGCCACCAAAACAGTCCTAGGTGAGGATGAGACAAAGAGCGTTCACAAACCTCCGATTAAGAATAAAAAAACCTTAGACGTTTCCGTCGGACGCTTACCAGGGCCCCACAGTGCAGTGTCAAACCGTATATGGTGGGGAGGGGCGCCGGACCTCGACCGACGCGTGGGTCGGTGGAGGGAGTACTAAGACCTCCCTCAATCCCAATAACATGCCTTATCGAGGAAGCAGAGCCTGGGACTCGAGGTGGGCTTTCCCCTCCTGGGACTGAAGTCACCGAGGGGTCAAAAAACCCCGGTGGCAGGGCCCCGGGTGGATGAGATACCCCAGAGTTCCTTAAGGCTCTGGGGTTTTGGTGGGCCGTCTTGGGTGACACGCCTCTGCAACATCGCATGGACATCGGGAACAGTGCCTCTGGATTGGCAGACCGGGGGGTGGTCCCCATCTTTAAAAAGGGGACCGGGGGGTGGTTCCAACTATAGAGGGGTAACACCCCCTTGGCCTCCCTGGAAAAGTCTATTCGGGTTCTAGAGGAGAGTCCATCGGATAGTCAACCTGATTTA
This sequence comes from Polypterus senegalus, assembly GCF_016835505.1. Classification (NCBI taxonomy): domain Eukaryota; kingdom Metazoa; phylum Chordata; class Cladistia; order Polypteriformes; family Polypteridae; genus Polypterus; species Polypterus senegalus. The sequence continues at coordinate 64,824 of NW_024377240.1, forward strand.
GGAGGAACAGTGGGGTTTTTCGCCCTGGTCGGGGAAAACAGTGGAGCAGCTCTTCACCCTTAGCAGAGCCCCTGAGGGGGGCAGGGGAGTTTGCCCAACCAGTCTTATGTGTTTTGTGGACTTGGAAAGGGCCAACCTGCCCCTCAGGGAATCCGGGGTACTCCAGGAGGGGGTACCTGGACCCCTGATAAAGGCTGTTCTCCCTGTACAACCGTGTCGAGCCTGGTCCACATTGTGGCAGAAAATCAGCTGTTCAGTGAGAGTTGGACTCCCTGGCTGCCTTTCCCCCCCATTCTGTTCATAACTTTATGGACAGAATTTCAGGAGCCAGTGTGTTGGGGTCCGTTTGGTGAACTCAGGATTGGGTCACTGTTTTGCAGATGATGTTGCCCCTTTTGGTTTCATCAGGCCGGGATCTTCGCTCTCTCGATGCCGCAGCGGGAGTGGGAAGCGCTGGGATGAGAATCAGCACCTCCAAACGAGCATGGTCCTCAGCCGAAAAGGTGGGGTGCCCTCTGGGGGGAGAGATCCTGCCCCAAGTGGAGGAGTTTAAGTATTTGGGCCTTGTCGGAGGGAAGAATGGAGATGAGATCGACAGGCGGATCAGGCGTGCATCCGCGTAGCGTCTAAGTTTGTCATGGTAAAAGGAGCTGAGCCAAAGGCAAAGCTTCAATTTACCAGTCGATCAATTCCTACCTCACCTATGGTCATGAGCTATGGTGACTGAAAGAAAAAGTCTAATACAAGCTGAAACCGCAGGTGTCTGGATTTTAAAAATAGGGTGAGAAGCTCAGTCATCCGGGGGCTCAGATAGAGGCTGCTCCGGACGAGAGGAGTCAGATGAGTGGCCTGGCATCTGATGGATCTTTCCCGATGCCTCCCTGGTGAGGTGTTCCATGCACTCAACCAGGAGGAGGCCCGGGGAACTCCAGGACACGCTGGACTATGCTCCCTGGCCTGGAACGCCCTTTGATTCTCCGAAGAGCTAAGAAGTGGCCGGGAGAGGGGAAATCTGGGCCTCTGCTTGTTGCTGCCCCAAATGACCTCTGAAATGTAGAGGATGGATGATGGATATGGTTGACCTAAATAAAGGCAGTTTTTTTAGCTAATGGAAAATCATTGAGGAGGTCAAAAAACAAAACAAAAAAAAGCATTAACTGGGAAAAGATTTTTGAAAAGACAGTTTTCTTTTGTTGTCTAAATGGGGACAAGACTGAGTAAACCAGGGAATACCAAACAAACCTTCATTCTCACATGTAGGATTGAATAAAATCTGATTTCCCAAATTTTACTTTTTTGTACACTTTTTTTCAAGGGGTTTGCTTTTCCCTTTCCCCCAAAAAGGGTTTCAGATTATTTACAGATATTTCAAAGTTTTACAGTTTGAAATTTAAAATCAAATTTCAGTTTTAAACCATCCAAACAGCTTCTTTGCTATGTTGATGCCACTGTATGACCTGGGTGAACCCTCTGGTTGCAATCAGTAGCATAATCACATTCTTCTAACTGAAAATAAGATGTATGTACTTTATGCTGAGACACCACAAGAAATTCTTCATAGTTCTCCATGCTGAACAATATATTACACGAAATTGTGGCATTGTATGTAAATCACTGATCATTACAATCAAAGGACCAGTGCCTTCAACCTCCCACGCAAAAAATGCAAAGATCAGCACCACCTTGTTATGAAAGATTGGCATAACATTAGGGAATGTGGAGTAGTGGCAGTATACTGCGCTGGATTATGTGAATTCCCTTTGGGATTAATAAGATCTATCTATCTATCCATCTATCTGTCTATCTATCTATTATCTATCTGTTCATCTATCTATCTATCTATCTATCTATCTATTCATCATCATCTAGTAAATATTTACCCAATTGCAAATAAATATATTGTGTTAAATTTTATTTTTAAAAACCTTTCCTTGAATATTTAATTAAAAAAAAATATTTGTTTTGTTTTGAAAATATTTTTTTTTTGGGATTGGTTTTTTGAAAAAATTCCACTACAGCTTCTAAAAGATCCACACTTTAAAAATATAATGAATGTATGTAAAGTATAAAAAAAAAAATTCGTATTAAACTAAAAATTTTTACGTGCATAAAAAAGCACCAGAAAACAATAATCAGAATTAATGACTTAAAAAAAATGAAGAAGAGTGAGAATCTGTTCTCAATGGAACAAAACGAAAATATGTTAATTAGTTTTGATTTCAAAATCTCAAACATACATAAAATTCTGTTATTTGACCAAAATTTCAATGTTAATGTCATATATATTTTTTTAAGATAGAAGGTATAGATTTATGAACATAACATTTCTATGTTTTTGTTCAAGGTTTTTTCATAACAAGGCCTGCACTTTATTAAGAGGTTTTTTTTGAAGGGATTTTGGAAATTTTCCCGTCAGTATGTCACATAAAAATTAGTGAAAAAAGCATTAAAAGTTACTGTAGACAATAATAATAAAAATCCCTGTTTAGGTTTAATATTTACTAAATTATTTTTTTATGTGTGATCCCTTTTATTGGTTTATATAACTTTAACCCAATCCAATTTTTTCAGTTTTCAACCAAACTTTTTAAAACCTCTGGAAGTTTACTGATAGCTTTTCACCATTTTAGTCATTTATTGCATTTTAAAATGATTACATTTTAAGAAAACTGGTAAAATTGAGATGTTCTAAAATTTTGACCTGTAGCATAAATATAGTGCACCTAGATGGGGCAGATAGCCACTTTGTTCTACAAGGTTAGTGGCTGATGATGGAGCCCAAGTGAGCAGCACAGAAAAGAGCAATGAACAGTGGTAAGTGGCTATAAGTAAGATGTACCAGCCTCCAGTGTCTAGGGGACACCTGATGACACCCATCTGGTCTCCAAGCCAAAGCTAGTGAGGTCTCCCCAAACAGTTGAGGATAAAAGCTTTCAACCCTGGTGATTTGTTGATTTCACTATTTAACCAAGCAGAGTTCTCCTCTACACAAGACCCTAAGTAGGGTACCCCCATAGTAGCCCCTTTTACTTTAGGTTATCTAGTCCCTTTTACTTTTAAGGTTATTGAATTTTCAAACTGTTTATAAAGTCCACCTAAACTATTATAAAGTGTAAGCTATTTCACTGTCTTTTATTCTGGTTCATCAAATTGTTCCAATATCTTTACTCTTTCTTGACCATCTTTTTTATTTAAAAAAATTTAAAGAATCCCTTTTGGTCATCTTTCACCTTTTTTGCATTAGGTATGTTCATTGCCAAATCTGCTTTGTGATGAATCAGTCTCCTCTTAAGGTTATTCCTGGGTTGTTCCTAATTTTGCAGAAATGAATGGATGGATAGAAGGGATTCAAATAAATGTAATAAATACAATGCTGTCTGTAAGCAATGAAGTTTCAAGCCAAAACCAAGTTCGGGATGAAACATCAGTCCTAGTCCTGGAGTAATCAACTGGTAATAAAGACCATTATGTTTACAGGCAAGGGAGCAAAAAAAAAGAAAATTACCCAATGTTGTTTTTGTTTGCACTTTATTTCTTCTTTCCCCATGATACCATTAAAGATTGAAAAGAAAACAGAACCATATATTAACATTTGACCATGAGATATTGAGTTGCAGTTTGAAAATCTTGTTAGCTTAAAGGCTGCTCTTAACTGGTTCAGCTCATATTTAACTGGTAGACACTTTCAGTGACTTTAAATTCTTTTTGTCTACTGTCCTTTTAGATATGGTGTTCTCGGGATCCATTTTGGGTCCTATTTTATTTTTTTTATATACCTTCACCCCATTGGTTTTTATTTTTGGGAAATTTAAAATTCTTTTCACTGCTATGCTGATGATACTCAGGTTTATATTCCCGTCGGCAACTCTGCAACAAATCAACTGCACAACTGTCTTTCTGAACCAAGATCCTGATGGCTATAATTTTTTGATCTGAATCAAAATTAAACGGAGGTGCTTATAGTGGGTCCATCATCTAAAGCCCAAATTTCCTGGATTTTCAGCTCTTTTCTGCTTCCTTTACAAATCTCAAGTCCAGAATCTTGGTGTTTTTTTGATAAAACCTCTTTTGAGGAAGATAATTTTTAGTCAAGAGTTGTTTTCCAGCTCGCCTATTAGGTAAGATCGCCTTTTTATCTCTAGGGGTCTTGAGAAAGCTACCTAGCTTTTATCTTTCATCATGCTTTTTTCTTTTCACACCTTGATTACTACAATCCTGTATTCTGGGATTAAAAAACCTGATAAAAGGCGGCAGTTGGTCCAGAATGCTGCCGCCGCTTCGGTTGGGCAAAAAAAGTCTGATTCTGTTTCTCCAAATTAGCTTCTTTACACTGTTTCCCATCAGTTTTCAAATTGATTTTAAAATCTTGTTGCTAGTTTTTAAATCTTTACATGGGCTTTCCTGCCTGTTTATCCAAATTTGTGCTTTTTACACCAGCCATCTAGGGGTGCCTAGATCTTTGCTCAGTTGTCTCTTGTTGTTCCCCATACTAAGTGTAAAACTAAGAGGGACAGAGCATTTGAGCTGCTGCTCCTCACCTGTGGAACTTTTACCTCATTACATAAAGGAGCGCTCATGTTGAACTCTTCAAAACAAGATTAAAGACTCATTTCTATTCACTTGACCCCTTAACCTTCGTAATCCGATGGTTTTTAATTGTGATTATGAAAATTTTACTTCATTTATTTTTTTTTATTTTTTTCATTTTTTATTTCATTTATGTTTTTTTAGTTTTTTTATTCTATTAAAAGCACCCCCACAGATTCCTATTTTTTTAAATGTGCTATATAAATAAATTATTTACATATTCTCGGGATGCAAAAGGTCCTTTTACAATCATAACAAAAACTGATTATTGTGTCACATGGTACCATACATTTTTGGGATTATGTAATGGAAACTGTGATACAAATTTTAGCTTGAAACGGGCTTAGAACGGGTTGAACGTGAATTGTATAAATAGATAATAATGATAAATCTGATACATGTTTAAACATCAGTTCATATGACTGTTCTAAGTTTTTTCTTCATTCTAAAATGTTTTACTTCTTCCCATTGAACATTTTCAGGACTTGTATTTAACACACTCAGAAAACTGCTCTGCTAAACATCTTCAGCTGCAGGGCGTCATTTTGAGTATTTTTGCTATTTAAATTATTATTGAAAATTTAAAAATATCTTATGAAATATTTTATGAAATAGATTGTCAAAATAAAGGCTGCATTTTTTGAAAATGACATGGTATTTTTTCATTTTTCTGATCAATCATTCTATTGTATTCTTCATGGTATGAACAATTTCAAGACTCTTTATCAGCAAATAAGTTTTAAAACACTATCAGTAAAAAAACTATTCATAATAAGACCGCATTATAAAGGTTAAATTTAAATTTCTTTTGCTAACAATTGAGTATCTTATTTGGAAAAATCTGCCTTTTAGGAAACAAATCAGCAAAATATGAAGGTGTTAAGGAAAGCTCTCAATAGCCTTGTTGTGCTGGGATTAGGGGAGTTAGATTCACAAGTAGAGGTTTTTCGTTGACTTTACACTATGCAGTGTCCAATGTTCATAATAGGGTGCAGTATGTTCATTGTGGCTAATGTGTGTGTTAAATATATATACAAAATTCAACCTAGAACACAAAACGAAGATAATATTTGGCCCCTATTTCTCTTTACATTTAGTCCATAGAGTAAATTCTTTCAAAGGTGCAGTTTTACTGTTATTTTTCTCAATTACTTTAAAGAGCAAGATACTGTCCTTTCAGAAAAATGCTTAGGAGGGTTTGTGGAATGACAATGCTAAACTACTTTTGGGTGTATATGTGTGCTTACCCTTGGTGGACTGGTGCCCTTCCAGGGATTGTTTTGCCTTCCACTCAGTGCCTGTATAGGCCCAGCTCCTTCTCAGGAAGATGGATTCTCAGGTGGTATTGTTTCTTTGCACAAAATATTACTTTTTTGTACCTGTGTCTGGTTAAAAGGTCTGATTTATAAAATGACTAGGAATAAAGAAAGCTCTTCTCAAGAACATTAAAGAGATGTAGTAAGAATTAAGTTATATTCCTAAATGTAAGTACAAATTCAACTGATTTTGTCTCTAAACAACTATTTATGGTGCCCCTCAAATGCAGAAGAGAGGGGCAAAAGAATTCATATTTAAGGGTTTTCAGAAGGGCATTAATGATTCTTTGTAAATCAAAAATGCTTACAGTGAAAGGTGCATACAATGCAATTTCCTAGAACTAGTTTTTACAGCAAGAAGAACACTAAAAAGAAAAGAAAAACTAGTCTTGTAAGAAATATAATCAGTGTTTTAAATATTGCTTTTGGGAAATACAATCTCCATGAATCAATTACCATTGTACAGTACAAAATAGGGGAACATGCAGACATTTTAATCACATACTAATTACTCATAATAAACTATACAATGAAAATTATAAATAAATTTTTATTGCAATATATTGTATTTTTTGCACAAGTTGAGATATATTTTCAAAGCAATACCTTTACAAATGAAAACACAATATAAAGTAAATTTAACAACTGTATGTTTTGTCCAATTGAGAGAGGAAAACCCATATAACTTTGTTTCAAGGAATGGAAGGAAGGATCATTTTCAAAGGTATGGCCAATCATATGTTTTATATGGATCAGTTAGCTGCTGGCTCACTCTCCTGTGTTTTATAACACCTACAGAACTTATTTTAAAGGCAAATTTGGGCCAAATGAGACCAGATTCTCAAATTTCTAGCAAAGAAAGGTCTAAGTGTAAATATCATAGATGGCGCATTAATGATTGTGATTTTAGGATGTTGGTGGAATTGCTGCTCAATTGCAAAAAAGTTTGATGGTTTAAGGATCAGCTTGAATGTTGTTAATGTTTACCGCTGTTTTGATAACTTGTCTAAAAGGCTGGGGAATAAACCCACAAAGCATAAAGCTTAAAAGTTATATTCAGGTACACTGGGCTGCCTCCCGCCACAGAAGGAGAGAGGAAGCAGATAAAAAAGAGAGGAGATTGCAGGTTATCAGCTGTGCAAGGGCAAAATAGAAAACTAGGGGGTCATTTAAAGAGAGACAGAATGGATTCTGACCAAGACCATAGTATTGGTTACAAAGAGCTTGAATTAGGCAGAAAAGCTAAAGTCAACAGTAAAAATATAGTTCAGTGCATAAGGGCATTGTGCAATTGTATAATGCCAGTAGAGGGTGGAATACAAA
>NW_024377241.1:0-8239 GCF_016835505.1 Polypterus senegalus
AGAATGTGGTTAAAACAAGAACCAATTTATAGAGGGTTCCTCCAAATTTCCCTGGAACCCAAAAGGGACATCATGGAAAAAAAGGCCTCTGAGACAAGCCAATTCCCCCCAATATCTAAATAGAAATATTTACATTTAACACCAAACCCCCCCAAGACCATATGTTAAGCTTAACCGGGCGGGTGGGGAAAACGGGTTTAAGTTTTTCAAAAACCCCGGTAAATAAAATAACAAAGAGACAGTTGAAAAAAGGGTGGAAAAACATGAAAAAACCTCCAAATTACTTTGGGTTTTCCCCCTTGGTTAAAAAAAGACATACAAAACTTTTAAATTCAAGTTATATGAAAAATCCCACATCACAACACTCCCCCCCGGGATGAATTTTTTTGTACAATGTTTTTATAAACAATGTTTTTTAAATTTTTTAAAAGGGTCTTTGAATCTTGTGCTTTGATTGGCAGTTTTTTGCCCCCCCTTTTTAAAAAAAGGGTTTAAAAATTTTTTAATTTGGGCCAACCATTTTTTTTATTTAAAAGGAAAAATTTGAAGAACTTTAAGGCGCCCCCCGATGACTTGTTTTCTGCCCCAGTTTTTTAACTTTTTTTAGTTTTTCTGCAGTCTTCATATTCTCAAAATCTGGTGGTTAAAAAATGAGAAAAGGCCCAATTTTCCACTAAACAAACCCACTCCAATTAGTTTTTGGGTGTAAATTTTTTAATCTGTACTTTTTCTCTGTCTGACTGCTAATTGGGCCCCCATGTCCCAAACCATCTTTTTTAAAGCTTGCAGTTTTGTACAATTAAATCAAAATTTAAAAAGGTTTGCCACGGGTGCCAGTAAAACCCACCCTCCCTTGGTGACAAAATGTGCCACTGAAAAAACTTTAAAAACCCAAAACTTTCGGGCCCTTTCTCCCTTTTTGGGGTTGACTTTTCCCTCTTGGTGTTTTCCCTACCCAGGGTTGCAACTTTTGGGTTTCCACCACCCCTTTCCCAGTATAGGCGGGCCCTTCACCACCATGAACATAAAAGCTTTCAACTCTCTTTCCCCGTAACCCACCCCTAGAGTTGTTTGCCACCATTTTTGGTACTGTTGTGCTAAACACCTAAAGTTCAGAATTGGCCCACTGGTCCTGGGGGCTTGTCCCCAAAACCCGACAATCTCAGCAGGATTTCCGTTTTTTTCCCAAATTAGACTATACCAAAAACACGGACCCCCATATGTTTTGGAAATGTATAAAAGCTGCACCTGTTTTCCCAAAAAAGTTCACCAATTTTCTTAGTATACTTTTTTCCTTAATAGTATTAAATTTTTTTATTATATTAAATGCATCCCCAAAGAATGTATACTTTATGACCCCAAAAAAGTAATCCCTTTTTTTTGGGCTTTCCCCAACTGGTTTTTCAGTTTCCCCCCCTTTTGGAATAAAAATTTTGCTGCAGTAATGAACAAACCTTTCCTTTTAAACTGAAACCTATTGTGATTAGTCAAAATTTGCATGACTTGTGGACTTTTCTCATTAAACCCCAGTAAGTGTCTTTTTTTTGCTATCTCTTCAGTTCTTTCTTAATTCTTTGTCTTTTCTTTGTTTTTAAATTCTTTTTTTTTACCTTCTTTATTCTGCTATGAAAGGAAAGGCCCCGAAAAAAGGGAAAGGTGACAAAGCAGTTTCTGTCCACCCTATTTTCTTCTTTTTGGGTTTAAACCCCTTCCCAAAATTTCCCAAACTTTTGCTTCGGGGCATTCATTGGAACAGTTTGGGCCCACTATGGCCCCTGCCACTCTAAGGGCCCCAATGGTCCCCTTTCCCCCGTTTTGGTTTTTACTCTGCTAATTCCTTCCTTTTATTACCTGTCCCAAAAACCAAAGTCCATAAAACCCTTTACTATAGAAGTAGCATTTTTAAAAGGCCGGGGAAAAAAAAGGAAAACTTTTTCCCTTTGTTTTTTTCCCCCGCGCCCCCCCTTCTTTTTTTTTTTTTTTCATTGCCTGTGTGTCCTTTTTTTTTTTATGGAAACTATTTGGAAAGTGTGGCTAAACCTCCCCAAGCAAGTCCCTAAAATCCAGCATCGCCCCCAAAACTGACCTGGCCCTTCTTTTCAAAAAACCAGCTCACTTTTTCTCCTTTTTTATTGCATGGAAGTCATAGGCTGTCTTTTTAAAACAACTGGTCAGTCGGGGTTTTCCCAAACTGGCCCTAAATGTGGGGCTTTTAATTACTGGGGGGCCTAGCAAAAACTGTTAGGACCTTCCCCCCTATGCTTTCCCTTGCTTTTAGCGGGGGCTTCATGCCACCCCCCCCAACCCTTTTGTTTTTTTAGTTTGTCCTTTTTTACCAATCCAACCCCAAAACCCCGGTGTTTTTTTTTTCCAACCCCAGCCACTTTTTGCCTAGAAATTTTTAGCCCTTTTCCAAAAAACACTTAATTTCCCCTTTCCCATTTCCATTGTTTTTTGTTTAAATCCCATTTCTTTATCGATCCCAAAGCCATTATTCATTTCATCCCCGTCGGGTAACAATTCCCATTCACTTTTCTAAAGCTCCTCTGCCTTCAACAATTTCTTTGTCCTTAAATTTCAATGCAGCACTGGTTCCCTTTTCCTCAGTGATGAAATATCTATCAGTGTGGGCATCTTTTAAATATGGACAGGCCCCAAATTACCTGAGATTGTGGTGAGGGGAGAATAAAGGAAAAAACACCCTTTGCTGTTTTCCCCTTTTTTTCTCTCCCCTTTTTCTTCACACTCGTTCCCACTCTTTATCTGAGCACACATCTGCCTCATAAAAGTCACCCCCCCAAATTTTTGGGGGGTTCCCAGTCTGGGGTTACTACCCCTTCTTTCCCATGGGTGGTTTTTTTTTTTTTTCCACTTTTTTTCACTGTTTTCCCTTTTTAACGGCGGATATTCCCCATGCAAACCCTTTCCCTTACCACCAACCTTTTAAACATCTTTAAAAACTCTCACTCAACATTACGGAACTTTCACTTTCATTCCTTTTTTTTTTTCTTCCTTATCATGATCTTCCTTATTACCAATAATACAAACAAATTTAATATTATATATTATATATTATATATTTTTTTTATAACTTATCCCCCCCTTTCCCCTTCTATACCCTAAAAACCTCAGGCAATTAGATGTAGAAAAAGACAAGGGGGTTTAAAGTTGCCCAAAATAATTTTTATTACTTTTTAATATTCAAAAAAAACAAAATGCAAAGTACATTTGAATATTGGAAAGTAAAACCCGGGAAAAATGGTGGTGTGTTTTTAAAGTTTTTTAAATTATTTTAAAATGTCTCTATTAAAGGCATCGTTGGTGTTCAGCTTTAAACCACATGTCTGTTCAATATGGCTGTTTAAGGCTGTCCTTTAAATTGTGTTGTTTTTTCTCATCACAGGTTAGAAAAAGAGATGCTTCTTCATAAAAATGTTAGTTAGAAAGAGAAATGGGGTTTGGGAAAAAATACATTTATAGATTTTCCCTCTCAAATTCCTAAAACCAATGGGGACATCATGGTCTTAAAGGCCTCTGAGAAAACCAATTTCCCAAACAGCCTTTATCTCAGACCAATGAGAGAAATAAAATTTTAAACCCCCCCCAAAACCCCCCCAAGACCATATTTTAAAAGCAAACCCTTTGGCTTTGTGTGGGGGGTTTAAAGGGGTTTTAAAAAAACACACCCCAAATCCTGTCATAAAATTACAAAGAGACATTCTTTGGGGGGATGATAATTGTCAAACAAAATACCTCCCCACCACATGGTTTGCCTAAATTATAAATTAAAGACATAAAAAAACATGTATCAAGTTAATGAAAAAATCCCACATCAAACAACATTTGTAAGTGGGCTTTAAGGGAATGACCCTTTCCCCCAAATTTAAAGCCTTCTACCTACACGGGAAGTTGGGGGGAAAGTGATGGTCAGTGGTGAGGGTGGTGGTGGTGAGTGGTGGTGGGGGTTTGGGCCTTTTTATTAAAAAGTTTTATATTCGAAGCCCCTGCAGTACTGTCTCTTTCAAACGTAAACCTCCAAATCATGTCCCTTCCTTTTTTTTCCAAAATCCCGATCGCCTCACAATCATCCCTGTAAAAAACCCCAAAAATTCAAAGTTTAGAGTCCTTTTTCTTAAAATTTTTAAAAGGAACATTGAAATATCTTTGTAGTACATTTTTAAATTTTATTCTTCCTTGACCCCTGTGATGCATACAGTGCAAGGCAGGAACAACCTTTAATTATTAACAATATAGATTATTTAAATGAAGTTAAAGTTTTTTTCTTATTTTAAAAACCCTTTTTTTTGTTGCATTTCATCTTTAAAAAAGATTCGCATCATATGTAAATTAAAAATTTTAAAAAGTGGCTCAGGTTGTGAAAAAATAACTGTATTCCCAAATTTACAGTGAGCAAATTCCCATTCCGAAAGGCCCTTTCAAAGGGGGCACTTGATTGAGTGCGTTTAGAGCCCCCTTGGGGTGAAACCTTTTTGGGGGAAAGGGGGTCCGTACAGGAAAAGGGTTTGGGAAATGTTTGGCCCGGGGAAGGAAAAAATTCAAATAGGAAGATGACTGAGACGGGGGGTCTTGATGGTGTTTTACCGATAATTCTCTTTTATCAGCTGCTTTGAAAATGGTGCAGTGAGGAAATTTTGGAAAAAAAATAAAAAGGCTGGAACCCAATGGGGGGCAGCTGAAAAAAAACAAATTGAGGGTTTCAGTGAGGTAACAACGCTTTAAAATAGTTATGGTATTTGGGTGTTTGACCAAAATTTTTTGGGGGCCATTATATTGTTACTGGTTAATTAACAATCAGATGCTTAAACTAATAAACAATATGTGGTTTTTCCCGTGTTTTTATAAAAACCCGCCCGGGGCGGGTTCAAAAAATAAAAATAACCCCAGGGCAGTAACCCTTTCGCTGGGTGGCGCCAGTCTGAAAACCAAAATGAAAAACTTTGCGAAAAAAACTTTTTGAGGAATTTTGGAAATTTTGAGGCTTTACTCCAAGTGTAATTTCCCATCATGGAAATTTGGGGCGGGAAAAATTCTTTTAAAAAATTTTTTGGTCTTTGTGCTTTTTGGGGTTCTTTTTTGTTCTGTGGTTTGGTGTTTGGCCCCACCTTTGTAGTTGGGAGTACTGCAGTTACACACCTCCGGGGTTTTCCCCAAAAAATGGTCTCATAGGCTAAAGGGCATCTGTTGGGGGTTTATTAAGGAAGTACGGGGAAATCCCCAAAATTTGTATCTGGATTTTTTTTTTTGTGTATGCACATTTCCCTTTTTTGTTGCAAAACCCCGCCCTTTTTTGAATTCTATGAAAGGTCCCAAAGAGGCCCCCCAAAACGGCCCCGCAACTTTTTCAAAACTTCAAAACTTTTCGTTGGTTTACCCCCTTTAGCTGCCAGCCAGCACTGGGGGCTAGCAGCCCCACCCGAAAATTGAACTCCACCGGTTTTTTCCCCCCCCTCAAAAAAAGTCAATGTTGTTAATTGGAAGCTTCTGCTTTTCTCCGAACTCCCGTCGATGGGGCCCGCTGATGCCTTCCCCATTTGGGCAGGGTGCCACCCCAAAACCCTTTCCCCCTCAAGGGTTTTTAGACAGCAGTTCCCAAATTGTGCTCCAAAGAAAAACCGCCCGGGGACGACGCCCTGTCGGGGGGTCAGCTGGGGCAATACAGGTTGGACTGGCTTGGAAGGGCATCATAAATGACTGAATCAAAAATTCCCGGGCCGCCTTTTCCCCCAAATTTCCCGTTCCACCCATGTGATCCTTTTGGACAGTTTATGATCCCAGTTGATTCCCAAACTCTTGATGGCCCAAACCCCTCCTTCTACACCATTCCCCTTCCACCCCTTCCCCCAAGGGCCTCCTCGGGGATCACTTGACATATCAATTCAATATAAAAAATTTTCCAACAGGCAATAAAATAAATCAATGAAAAAAAAAAAATATTAGTAACTGAGCTCATCTCCAGGGATTACATTGACCATGGAGCAGTCACAGGCATAGTCCCCTGGACTCAAAACGGGATTTATCATCGTTTCTGCATCGTTTTAACCAATCCACCCAAACTGGGCCCTTGTCTTGTGGTGTTTTTCAGTTGCCTTCCACAAACTGTTTAGTTTCTCCATAAAAGTATATGGAAAGTACTGGAATCATCCCAAAAGGGGGTGTGTGTGTGTGTGTGTGTGGGGGTGTGTGTGTGTGTGTGTAAATAAGATAACATGAGTACACCTTTTACTTAGGGCCCAAACCCCATTTTTCATACAAGTATTAGGGGACAAAACCGGGGTTCCCATCAACTTTTTTTTTTCAGAAATGGGTACTTTTACCCCGAAACATACTGATTTTTTTTTTAATTCATGCAACTGCAGTCTGATTGATTCAATTTTACTTTTATAATAATTGTTCAATATTTATTAATTTTTAAATTTTTATTTTTTGTTACGGTTCTTGAATGTGCATAATTTAAAACCCTTTAAACATTGTCTAGCGGTTTTCTTCTACAGTAATATCCCTCCCCATATCTGAGTATATGAGAAAGTCTGGGGGCCCTCCAATTTTTATAATGTGATTTACTTCATGACCTGTTTTTAACCAAAACCAAAATAAATTCAATGGGGAAAAGGAAGGATGATTGTCTTTACTCCCCTTTTTAAAGGGTTTAGATGATTTGATTTTTCCACAACAACTTAGCACTTTTTTCTGCATAACCCCCCAAAAATTAAAAAAAGAATTTGATGCAAAACCTTTAAACCATAAACAAAATTAGATCAAATCAAAGATACCAAAATATTTTAAACCCAAAACGTTAGCTCTCCGTTCATATCCACAAAAACCCTTCACTACGTTAAACTTATTGAAATTTTCAATTATTTACAATTCTTCCATTTGGTTTTCAATGTATCGACACGCCTTCAAATCCAAAATGAAATTCCCTTTAAGACATCAAAACACCCTTTAAATTTGGTTTTTTCTTCGGGTTGCAAAGGTCATTTTTTGGGTTTTTAAATTTCAATAAAATTTAAAACCCGGGAAATTTCTGGCCTAACGAGAAAAAACTTGTCAAATTACTGCTTTTAGATGAAGGGGTTTCCCTTTTGGGGATGTTTTAATTTGGATTCTAATTTTTTAAACTTTTCTGACGTAACTCACCTCAGTATTTCACGCTTATTGTTTATTTCAAATGATTGGTGTTAATTGGCGATTTTTTTCTCCGCACGTGTTATTAACTTTAATCTCCCGGGGCCCTTCTTCTGTATAAAAAGATGGCTGCGCTTCAAACTTTACTTCTTTTTGTTGTTTTTCCTCCATTTTTATTTCAAAATTTTTAAAGACAAGGGTCAATAACCGTAGTGTTGTGTTTTTTCTTCTGGGATGTATTTGCTCACCCCCCGTTTCAAAGGACGGAACTTTTTCGCAAAAGCGAACCCCGCGGTCGCTTTATGCTAAGCCTATTGAGCAGAGAGCTGGCGCCCGCAGCCCGAACCTCAGTGCACCGACAGGGGGGATCGTCACCATCGTCCGGACTTGCTAGGTTAAAAAAGAGTCCAGCCTTCTGATTTTTCCATGGTGGATTAGTCCCCAGCCCGGGCCCGGTGCTCAGCCCGTGATTGAAGCCCCTGCAGGCTGGGGGCCCGTGGAGGGGAGGGCTTCAGGGCCTCGCATTTTCCTTTCCTAACATCTAATGTTGTTCTAACGCTTTAGTGGTTTGGTTGGTTTTGTTGTGCGGGTCCAAGTCGCCGTCGGGTGCATTACGATTTTGGGTTTCCCCAGTGAGGTGTTTTTGTTAGGGCTGCCTCCCCGTAGGCGCTGGAATTGCGGATTAAGGAAATGAGACTTCAGGGAAAAACGTGCCCCCAATCTGGGGGGCACGGGGCCCAAAGGGTAAGAGCGTGGAGGTCGAGATGAACTAACTTTTCTGGCGGCCCGAACAAAACTTTCCCGCGTTTTTTTTTCAGTTTTATAAAATTTTTTTATAGCCCCCCCCCTTTTATGTTTCCCAAAAGTTTTTTGAAATTTTGTAAAAAAGGGAAAGGGGGAGTGGGAGTTTTGGGGGGACAGTTGCGATTTTCCCAATAAAAATTCACATTTAATTTCAAGAACCAGGGTTTCTTTGGGTTTTAAAATTTTGACCAAAATGTTTTCTTTTTAAATCATTTTACCAAATTTTTGCCCTTTTTTAATACAATTTCATTGCAAAACTAAAAAGTCTTCAAACCTTAAAGTGGTGGTG
>NW_024377242.1:5000-10212 GCF_016835505.1 Polypterus senegalus
TTCTCTGGGATCTAATTTGTGTTTGTCTTTCAACTTTTTTTCCCAATGTTGTCAATTTATTTGCTAATCCTTTGATTAAATCTTGTTTTCTTTTATAATTCCTTTCATTTTATGGCTATCAAAATATTGGTCCCATTTTTGGTTGTTTTCATTATCTAATCATCTCTTTTTTACATGTTTCTTTGTCTTATTGTATTGTTTTGTGAATATGTGTTATATTTATATCCTAATTTTATCATTCGCCTATCAGTTTTAATTTGCTTTTGTGCATATGCTGGTGTTATTAGGAACTTCAGACTATTTGCCTTTTAAATGTTATTGACACAATTCCTTTATAACAATTTTCATTGTTTTTAAACGTTTTAATATTTTAACTTTTCAGCAAATTCTGTCTTGCACTCTTGTGTTACTATAATTTCTGTTTCCCCAAAACAGTCAAGTTTTTGCCCTTTTTCAAAATTAGATTTATAATTTATTTTGGGTCCATACCCCTTATTTCTGATACATTTGTAAATTCTGTTGTAATATTTAAAATTATTGTTCCTTCAGTACATTTTCTGTAATCTGCTATTTTATGCAGTAGTTGTCCTTTTCCTATTCTTTTTTTTTTGTATTTATTGTATTTGTACTTATTTAGTTGGGGTATTTTAAAGATGTGGGTGTAAAAAATTTGAAACAGGACAGAAAAAGTTAGAAGACATCTCGCTCATTGCAATTCCTCTGTGGTTTTTTTGCAGGGAAAGAAAAGAAAAATAATATCCTTTTTGTAATTTTTTAAAGGGTCTTTAAGTGTTATTAGTTGTCATAGTTTTTTAATCTTAGGAAATATACAGTCATATAAAAAAGTTTGGGAACCCCCTGAATTCTTTTGATTTTGTTTATCATTGGCTAAGCTTTCAAAGTAGCAATTTCCCTTTTTTAATATAGGACATGCCTTATGGAAACAGTAGTATTTCACAGTGACTTTAAAGTTTATTGGATTAAGAAATATGTAATATGCATCATAACTAAATTAGACAGGTGCAAAAATTTGGGCACCCAACAGAGATATCACTCAATACTTAGTTGAGCATCCTTTGAGCCTCTAGACGCTGTCCTCCTATAGCCTTTGAGTGTCTGGATTCTGATGGAGGTGTTTCATACAAAATCTCTCCAGTTCATAAATTTGATGGCTGCCGAAAGCATGGACAGCTTGCTTTAAATCATCCATGACTGTCGATGATATTCAAGCCAGGGAACTGGGCCACCTCTGCATGAATACCTTTGGAGATTTCAAACTGTTTTGGGTCAGTCTTTTTGGGAATATCCAACCACTGCATAACTTCAACTTTGTGAGTTATATTTGAACATTATCCTGAAGAATTTGTTAATATTGGGTTAAGTTCATCCAACCCTCGACTTTAACAAGGGCCTCCAGTCCCTGAACTAGCCACACACAACATGATGAAACCGCCACCAAATCTGACCAGTAGGTAGCTGGTGTTTTCTTGAATGCAGTGTTTTTCTTCCCATGCAAAGCGCTTTTGTTCCAAAATGAATCTGGCTTGTCTAAATAGCATTTGCATAAAAAGCGACTCTGTTTGTGGCGTCAGTGCAAAAGGCTTCTTTCTCATACCCTGCCATACAGATGTTTTTGTAATTGTGCTGAATTATAGACGTGTACAGATACCCATCTGTAGCAAGATTTCTAACAGGTATTTGGCTAGACAACCAACAGATCACCTCCATTCTCCAATCCTGCTCATATTCCCCCCCTTTTTTTCTTGACCTGCCAAAAACCCGCTGGGTTTAAAGCAACTGTGCCCGTGGCCTTCCATTCCCGATTCCATTCCTTACAGTTGAAACTACAGTTTAAACCTCTGAGATCGCTTTTGTAGCCTTCCCTAAACCATGAGACTGAACAATCTTTTGTTTTCAGATTTTGAGGGTTGCTTTGAGCATCCCCTGCTGTCCGTCCTCTTCAGAGGGAGAGTCAAGGGAAGGAAGCAAACTTGCAATTGAACCTTAAACACCTTTTACCACCTGATTGGGACACCTGTCCTTTTTCACGCAGAGTCGGAGACGCGGAAGGATCTTGACACCTGGGAAGACTTGCCGCAGGAATGGCGGGTACTAACTTTCTGCCTATGCTTCTTTAAGGAAAAGACGCTCCGCCATGCCAGTTTGCCCTCACCCGCCAACTCCCCCTCCGCCATCTTCCTGACGCCCGCGATCCCCTCCTCCTCACAGTTCCTTCCCAGCATTCCTCCACTTCCGGCTCCCCCTCTTTAAAAAGGCTACCGACACCATGCTGGCCGCGCTTATGAATGTTTATTTGTTTTATGACTCTGACAAAATTTTTCATTTATTGTGGATTCTGACAACATACGAGCCGGGAAAACCCAAACCTTTGTGCTGTTTTCCTCCTCAGTCTGTTACACTGTCTATGAAATTCAAGGCTTAACGAGCTAATCCAACCAATTTGGTGTTGCAGTAATCAGCACTGAGCAGTGACATCTTCAAAATCAGCTAAATTACAAGGGGACCCACATTTTTTCACAGCCAGTTTTTTACATTTGATTTTTAAATTTTATACAACTAAATACGCCCAATTAAAAAAAAAAAACCCAGTACTCAGATGTTACTAGGAAAAGACATACCACGTAATCTTTTTGTTGAGAGAAGTTCTGGCTGGAGGAGTTCCCAACTTTATCATATGACAGCATGCAGGTTACTTAGAAGCATAGGAGGCCTCGCTGGTTAGGGTTTTTAACTTTGGAATTTACTGTTTTAAGGCCATTTCCTCCACACTTGAATTTCACCTAGCAAATGCACTTCTGTCCTAAACTTTTTTCCAGTGTCTCATTTTGAAATTTTTTTTTCTTGATATTCTTTCTTTCAATATCTCAATATCAAAGTCTCGAGGAGCTCAGTTTGCTTCCTCTCACTGTGGTGTCCCAATGGAGACTGAGATCTGCTGTCTCCCCCTCAGTTGGTCTGTTGTTCTGATACAGACTCGTGTCCCATGTACTTCTCTTATATTTAGGATTCTGTTATTCTTTGACTTAGTACAGTGGAACCTCAGTTCACACCAAAAAACACAAACTTTGCCTCGTTCACGACCACACACTCGGTATACAAACAAGCCAGTTTCCTTTTTTGGTTTGGTGCGGATGATTTCCTACGTGTTCATTGTTCTCAGTCAGTGATGTGCGTAAACCATGAACTGTTTGTGCTCTATTTCCTTCCAGTTTGTCGCATATTATTGTATTTAAGCACATGTTCAGCTTCTCCATGTTTATGGTTCTCAGTCAGACATGCATGCATTACCTGTGAACTCTTTGTGCTCTACAATATTTCGTGTGCTTTTGCAGTTAACTATGGTTTCTAAGCACTGTAACCTCCTTTCCACCCAGTTCCTCATCCTTCATCCCAGAACTCAACTCATGCAAGTTAGTTTTCTTGGTGGTTTATGATTAGTTTTTATATTACAGATTTTTTTAAAGCTTCATTTTTCACCGTGCTTAAAACTCAAAAAAAAAAGTGTTTACAGCAATGTTTGAGTGTGATTTGTTTCAATGTTACTTTTCTTGGTGGTTTATTAAATTACAGATTTTTCAAATCGGGTCGTAAAGGGTATAAGCGAACTCTGTTGGTCAAGGTTTTTCTAGTGTATTCAATGTTTTTTTTTACTATTACACTGTGTATTCTACGAAATTAACTATATTTGTGTAAAAAATCTATATATATAAGAATATATTTAATACAGTTCATACAGTTAACGGATTAATTGTACTTGCACACAATCCTATGGGGAATAGCGTTTCGACCAAATTGGTTTTGGAACAATTATGGTCTGAACCAGGTTCACTGTATTGGTTGAAATTTAGAATTTTACTATTTCAAATGATTTAGTTGCATTTATTTTTTTTCCCATTGGGTTGTTTCTTTTTTTTCTTCCAATAAGGGTTACTAAATTTGGTTTAATTGGAGTTCTATTATATGTGGTTTTATATAATTTTAATAGCTTTTGGTTTTAATTATTTTTTAAAATTGGGGTTTCATTGTTTTAGCCTAAGGGTTTGGTTACTTTTACATTGGTTTGGCTAACATCAAGGTTTTAATTTTTAAGTTAAAAATTTCTAACATTAGATTTTTTATTTTAAACATTACCACATTTTTTGACATTGTGTTAAGTTTAGGCTTTCCATTAATACATTAAGTTTAGAGTTTTTTTAGAATAAGGGTTTACTTAATACATTTAGGTTAATTTAATTACTGGTATGATGTGTCTAACATTCTATTAATCACCCTTTTATTTTTTTTCTTTTCAGTACTTTTTTTTTCTTTGTTCTTATATATTTTTTTGTTTCTATTTCTCGTGTTTCTTTTTGTTCTTGTGTTTGTATTTGCTCCTGTGTCCCTATTACTCATCCTTGTATTTTCTCATTTACTTTTTCTGTATCTTGTGATATTCTGAATTGTGCATAATTCCTTATACATTTCTAGAAGGCCATTACTCAAACTTTACACTAATTTATGTTTAATTCTTTGTATTTCTCTTCCACCAATTGCATTGTCTTTTTTATTCTCGTCTATTATTGCTTGATGTATATTAGGTTTAAAATAATCTAATTTTTGTTGTTGTTTTGTTGTTAAATTTTTTTCCATTGTTCTTCTTGAATTGGTCCATTTGTCCTTTTGATTGTTATTTAATCCTGTTTCCCTTTTTGTATTCTTTCTCCTTTTCTTGTATTCCATGATTGTCCTTTTTCTTTTACTTGTTGTATATCCATTTCTACATCTTCTGATTCTCTTTCTTTGGTTATTTTTTTAAGTGGTTTGAAATATCTATTTTCTTTCTCTGTGGGGTCTCATTTTATTGTCTTCATCTTTTGCCCCTTTTCATTTCTTGCTAATCCCTTCATTTCTCTTTTTTCTTGTATAATTCTTTCTACATTCTCCAGGGATTTGGGTTTTAATTCTATTCCTCCCAAATAAGGGTTTTGTTTTTTCAAATTTGCCTATAATTTTTCGAATCCCCTTTCCGATACCTTTGAACTTTTTGGGGATTGAATATGTTTCAGATTTCAAAGCTTTTTTGTAGCTTAAACATTTTCTAGATAAAGGTACTTTCATTTCAAATCAGATTTTCTTGTTGTCTGTACTTTTCTGTTTTAAATTTGCCCAATTGTTAAAGTCACAGAAAAGGGTCTTTGAATGTAGGAGGCCC
>NW_024377243.1:0-25000 GCF_016835505.1 Polypterus senegalus
TACCAAACATAACACATTTTACATTGTCATTTGAAAAATGAGCAGACATGCAGAAACCATGTGTGACAAAGTAAGTTCACGCCATCATTTAGGAACTTGTAGAATCACTTTTAGCAGCAGTAACATGAAGTACTGTAATCTTTTTCCCGTACAAGTACTTTAGTCTCATACCTGTAGACGTTTAGTCCACTTCTCCTTACAATACGGCCTTTGTGCACTTTATGTTTGTAGAAATTTCTCTATGTACAGCATCTCAAGGGGGTTAAAGTCCGGGCTGTGACTTGGCCATTTCAGAATACTGGGTTCTGCCAAGTGTCTTTTTCAGAGATTTGTTTGGTGTGTTCATAACCCCATTGCCTTATCTACAGGGTGGTCCAGATCTAATTATGCAATTATGAAAAAGCAAACACATCGTACCTGCTGTTCGACTGACAACCGTCTCCCCGCCATTTTAGAATGCAGGGCAGGTGCTGCCATCTATCAGCAGCAAAAAGATATTTTGTGAATTCTCTATGTAATAACTTAATAAGATATAGCGTAATGAAAATTGCATAATTAGATCTGGACCACCCTATAGTTGCAGCCAGGCTTTAGCTGTTGGTCTTATGGCATTACATTCTTCTCTAGGATACTGTTATACAGAGCAGTAAATGGCGAACTTGGTGGCTCCAAATTCATAACTCTTCCACTACTGTGCTTGACAGTCGACATGACATTCTTTCAGCAATACAGTGATTGTTTTGTTTTCATCAGTTTTTTTTTCAATAAATGAGAAAGTCAAGTATCTTGTGCCATTTGTCACTTGAGCTTAAATGTTTCAAATTTCAGGGCTTGGGAATGAGAAAACAACTGCAAAATAAAGTGTTCACAGTACTGTAACTCTAAATGCTCAAGGATACACACAATATACATTTAAAGAACATTTGTGAAGATATTGACTGTTCTTACCAATTAAATATTTTAGGTCTATTACAAAGATAGATAGATAGATAGATAGATAGATAGATAGATAGATAGATAGATAGATAGATAGATAGATAGATAGATAGATAGATAGATAGATAGATAGATAGATACTTTATTAATACCAAGGCAAAATTCACATACTCCAGCAGCAGCATACTGATAAAGAACAATATTAAATTAAAGAGTGATAACAATGCAGGTAAAGCATATTGTTTGAACAGGTCTTGGTGACAGTATGTTTAGTTTATTGGTGGTAAAAGTTTAAAACTTGGACTGAAGGGCAATAGAATTTATTAGAAACCATACTGTTTTAATCCATTTTGTGCTGAATCCCCAAATCTTCTGCTTTCAGTGGCATATGTGGGCGTGAATCGCTCAGATTACAAATCTGATCTACAAATCCTTGTGTTTACAAAGTCTCTTAATGAGAATGTCTTCGTTTGTGTAAGTTGTGCAAACGGAGGCTTTGGGATTAAAGGACAACAGTCTTATGCAGATCTATAAGGTTCAAACCTAAACCAAGACACCAGAGCAAATAAACAGTCCTGTTGAAGTTTCATCAGCTCTCAGAGATAATAGATGGTAACAGGCCTGGATGGAGGGCACAGTTCAGTAACTAGCTGGTGACATTTTAAGAAACAATGTGTGCCCTTTATGAACCCAGTCTGTTGAGGGAAATAACAGAAAACCATACTATTTTTAAATGAGTAGTGAGTAATTTTACCAAAAATTTTGCTTTAGTGTTTAGTAGTGAAGTGGGTCTACAGGTTTCACAGTCTATACGTTTTTTATTTATTGACAAGAAAACAGATAGAGGAAACTGTTTGGGTTGTTTCATTTGTCATTGTCAGGACCTCATGAACAGTTTCTTTTTTGTTTCTGCAAATGGGTATCAGAGTTAGTCTAGTTATTTTCCCTGAGGCATATAATTTATTTTAAACCTATATTTACTAACTCCTACCTATTACCTTGCATCTTGTTTTTTGCTGCTATTGTTACTAGCAATATGAAGCAGGGACATGAATGGCAGGCCGGGGTGTTCACATAGTAGATGTTCTTGATCAGTGGTTCTCGACATTCAGTCCTGCGTAGCTGCAGGCTTTTGTTCTAACCGGTTTCTCAATCAGTCAGTCATTGTTACCTTTAATTGAACTCATTGTTTTATCCACTGCCTGTTTATTCCTTTTATTTTACATCTACAAAAGTGCAGTAGTGTCAGATTTACTCTAATAGTAAGTTAATACATATTTGTTATTTTTCTGTCTTTAAATGCTTACTTTGTTTTGTTGTTATTTTAATTCACTTCTTCTGTGGAGTTTCTGTTCTTGGTTGTATCTGAATGCAGAAAATGAATGATGCGCAGAGCAGAGGCCAACACAAATGACTGCGAAAGAAGCAGCTAGTTCGGTGTTAACCCTCTTGTGTGCTTACTAGTAAAGAAGAGTCTGAATAACTCAAACATTTAAAAAATATTTTAAAAGAAAAAGAATGAATTCTTACCCATCTGAAACACATAAATCCCTACTTCATTCAGTAAAGATATAGCATGACCATTTTGTAATTTGTAGATGGTTGTAAAAAAACAGAAACTTTGAAGTAGTGACTTGCTTAATTAAAGGTGGGAGTGCAATTAAGAGAAGAATGAATTGGGCTAAACGCCGACAGCCAGCAGGGGGTCCTGAGGACGGAACGTTCAGAACCACTGGAATAGACTTCTTTCATCTGTGGGTCTGGAGTAGGGGTCTGCCACGTTGGTCCTGGAGGGCTATTGTGCCTGCAGGTTTGTGTACAATCCCAGTTGGCTTATTTAGAAACCAATCCCTGCCAATAGCAAATCTGATTTAATTGCATGTCTTTCTGCCACGTCAGGGCATTCTCGTATTGCAGATTTTTTCCATTTCAATGATATCATCCAAATGGTTTGTATCCTGAAGTATATGAGTAATTCCCTTTAGTTTCCTTACAAGTATTTTATTAAACCAGACAGTTCACAATGAATACACACACAAGTAGATGGAAACAAGTTAGTCAAATGCATCTTATTGCCAATAGGCAGCCATTAAAAATTATGAATCCAGTCATGTAGGACTAAAACTAGTAATCCAGGGTGGGCAGTCTTACCAAGTGAGGTAAAGTACAGGGTGGTCCAGATCTAATTATGCAGATCCTGATCGTCTGGATGACTTTGATTTATGCGGGGACGATTCCAGTTCGATGCAAAGACGATTCTTCATGTCGTCAGTTGGCACACTTCTCGATGATCCGGGATTTTTCGGGTGATTTTCTATGTAATAAACTTAATAAGTTATAGCGTAATGAAAACTGCATACAGTAATTAGATCTGGACCACCGTATAGTACTAGGGGGTTGTACCGCGTTAGCCATTATGAATGTAGTGATTATAAACTTGCCTGAAGAAGGGGCCTGAATTACCTCGAAAGCTTGCATATATAAAAGATGCCATTTTGCTTGACTTGTCACTAAAAGTGAGGCAAATAAAATGAAGAATAAAAATGGTGTTTGAGCAATGAGTTCTTTAACAGCACCAATTAACTTCTCATTAAGAAACTGGAACAAAAAGTGCAGCCACTATGGCCCTCCAGGACCGACGCTGCAGACCCCTAGTCTACAGCAATATGTTAGGACACAAGGCTGCGTCCATTCCATAAGGATGTGTCCTTGTGTGCGTTACAAGTGTCTGACAGGCTCACTCGCCATTTATATCTGAAGATGTTTATCTCCAGCAGACCTTAAAAGGGGCGACTGAAATGCCATTTGTTTCACGTTTGTCATTTTTGCACTGTTTAGTACTGCTTGTTCAAGCAGTTTTTGAGGTGCTGCTTCTTTAGTGCTATGAACTCAGTTATGAACAGTGGCACTGATGGCACTTTATAGTCACCAGTCGACCGGCCTGACACGTACTGTACGTCTTTATGATGAAAACTCCCATGGACACGTGACCTGTGAAACATCCCAGCTAACCTGTATGTCACTGTGCCACCTCTCAGTTTATGAGTAAACCATCCAAAGTCATTCAGCATTTAACTTTGCAATGCTGCTGTAGGTATAAAAAGAGAGGTGGTAAGGGAAAAATGAAATGAAAATATCCACCGACATTCATCTGCACGCTGATTGTGTCCATTTTACATAAACGGTTAGAAAGAAGAAGGGGGCCTGTGAAGCCTGAGAGAAGCGTCCAGCTGCTGGTGGCTCTGTTGTATGAATTTGCATTCTCTACAAGCCCGGCTTGACATTTTTTTGATCATTGTGGGGAGATGAATGAAGGCTTTATTCTCCTTGTAATATCTGAAAAGTTGCCAAATCTTCTGCTTGATATCATTTCCATAATAAACCAAGTCAGTGCCTGAGGCCTGTGACAACAGCACATAGTGTAACCCAGCCTAGCAATTTTTTCCCTACCCAAAGTCTGTAGTTACAGTATCTGAGCTTCATGCCACAGCGTCGAGTGTCAAAATTAAAGTATACGGCTGGATCAGCTTAAAAAAAATACAATTATATCATTTTAGCATCTAATACAGCATTTACTGTGAAAGGATTTTTGTGAGGCCTGTTTTTGTGACTTCATTGAAGATGCTGAATTACTTTTATTCTTTTTAAGTGAATGAAAGTAAGTTTGTAAAGCTTGTGCATTTCAAGACTGATATAATAATTCATATTTATAGTCACAGGAGCTCAAGTTTGAGACTTTATTGTCATTTTGGAAGTCTAATTCACCTCTAGACATCTTCCATATCTAAAGTTTAAAAGAAGGTGAGGGCGAGCGTGGACTGCTGACTCACATCCCAAGTCATCTGAAGCATCGACTCCCCTCTTCCACTCATCACTGAACTTTCATTTTGAGTCTCCACGTATGCAAATTGAGACAAGCAGCAGGTTTACGTTTACATGGGATAGGTGACTGCTACAAAAACACGTGCCCTCTACACCCATTTAATGCCGGAATCTACCACTGGCTGCCTTCGACTACAGAAGCCTGAAAACAAACCCACTCACCTACCGTCTCATGTTCAGGGGGTATCAAACTTCCTCAGTAATGCTGCAAAAGAATGTCATCGTCCTCACAACCTGCGCCATCTTGTCGTATCCCACTGCATCACCGCTACACCCTCGCCTAAACATAATAATTCAGACAGTTCAGTCACACATAACAGTTTGTAGGAGGAAAACCCTAAAAGAGCTTACGTTACCTCCAAGTGAGATCTTCCGATTTCTTCTTGTTTGTGCTGTGGATCTCTTCCTTGGTCTCACACGTCGGCACATGCAAATGCAGTGTGGGACACTTTTGTCTGAGCAGATAATTTATAAAATGTTCAGTTGGCTTCTCCCTAGGGGGACACCGATATGCAAGATTACTCAGATATGTTAGTAACATAAACCTTGTGTACTTTGAGAACGCTACATGCCTGTAGTCTGTAAGATTCCCATTGTTCCTAACAATAGGAAATGTATCCAAAAGTAAGATAGATAGATAGATAGATAGATAGATAGATAGATAGATAGATAGATAGATAGATAGATAGATAGATAGATAGATAGATAGATAATTAATCCCAAGGGGAAATTCAAATAATCCAGCAGCAGTATACTAAAAAATGAGATGTTGAAGATGCAGCAGTATATCTGTACAGAATAGAACCGAATATCAGTGTGACCCTGTAAAAACCACACACAAATAAAACATTTAAATATATATCTGGGAGTATATTAAAAGTACACAATAGTATCCAATAACAACAGTAGTGACTGTAACCATACTGTATAATAGTACAATAAGGCCATACACTGTATATTATCTCTAAGGCTGTAACTAGACTTGCAAATCAGTTCTGCGCACGACAAGACGACGAGTTTTGGGGAACGCGCTGATCTGACGCCTGTTTCAGTCTTGACGTTGAAACTCCTCCTCAGCTCGGTAGGGCAGGAGCGCAAATGTCTATAGCGTCTTCCAGAAGTGAAGAGAGCTGCTGAGGTTACGCGTTAGCCGTTCTATGGTATACAGTGGGCCCTCCAGTGTAGCTAGTTGGATCATAGACATGCATTTGGTAGACGCCGCATTCACTGTGTTGCCCAATCGACATGATAAGTCAGCGCGTCCGCCATATTGCGAGTGGCAAACGTGTCATTTAAACTAATACAGACGGACGTGGAAACCGGGTTTTCTGATGAAAAAACAATAACGTTTAAAACAGTTTCGTTTGCATACAACAGATTTTGGCGAATCGTTTACATGCAGTTATTTATATCCATTTATACACTAATAATGGCAATTATTAAATAATAATTATTATTAAATAATTCCTCCTGTATAAGTAACATTTCTCGGACTACTTTCTTCCATCTCCGAAACATTTCTAGACTTTGTCCTGTTCTTACCGTACGGAAGCGTATTAGGGCCACGGTGAAAAAAAAAATACAATAAAGTCAGCACGTCGACTTTAATCTCGACGTAAATGTCGAGAATAAAGTCAGCATGTCGACTTTAATCTCGACATTTAGACTTTTTTTTTTCTTCGCTGTGTCCGTATTTTTTTTTCACCGTGGCCCTAATACGCTTCCGTACTAAGCAACACAGTACTAAAGTATTGGTTAATGCCCGAGTCACCTCACGTATAGATTACTGTAATGCTATTCTATCTGTCATCCCACAAAAACGTATCCATCGCTTACAATTTATTCAAAATTCTGCTGCCAGGATAATAACCTGCTGTTCTAAATCCACTGAACATACTACACCTATTCTCTCTCAACTTCACTGGCTCCCTGTTAACTACAGAATACAATACTAAATACCGCTCTTAACATTTAAAGCTCTCCACAACCTCAATGATCTCCTACAGACTGACACTCGTCTCGCTCACTCAGATTGTCATCTGCAGCTGTACTTTCTGTACCACACATCAGACTCTGTGCTATGGGAGCTCGAGCGTCTCTCATAGTGCTTCTCTTCTCTCTCAAATACATCAGCTCGATTCAATAACACATTTTAAATCTACCCTCAAAACATCTTTTCAAACTGGCATACCAATTGTGAATTTTGCACTGTTACCGCCAGTTATCTTTGTTTGTTTGCTAATTATTGCTTTTTGATTTATCATTCTCTTGTTTTAATTTGACTAATGTTGTTTAATTTTAGAGTAAAGTGACCTTGGGTGCTAAGGTTATAAAATGGGATTTTCTAATGGCCAAATATAACCCAAACAATTGTTCAACCTTACCTATGAAATGTAATCCCCCGGGATCAGGTTTGGAGCGTACAGCGGTTTGTACAATCCCGAGCAGCACCTTATTCATTACTTCACTCCACAGCAGTGCCACTCGCAATATGGCGGCGGCGACGTGGACGTATGATGCTGCTGGTCGTGCGGCGTCTAGTAATCCTATGTCTATGAGTTGGATCGTGGTGATGTTCTGGGCAGATATTTTTATTAATTAACTCACACATCCGTTCACCCCTGAAGCTGTGGAGGCCCCCCGAGTCTTAGTTGCCTCACAGCACGGTCCTATGCAGACAGTAATAAGACATTGTTGGACGAGGCGTCATTCCATTGTAGGCCATTGCTAGTGCATTTCATCCTGCCTTGGCTTATTTAAAGCAGTTCATATTTTTAACTCATTGGTTAAGAAGCGGCCATTGCAGCGGCTGTATTACAGAACTGGATTAAGTTCAAAAACTGGTACAGCTACAGGTAGACATTTCAACGTATCAGTGACAAACTGAAGGAAGGTCAAATTAAACAAAGCACATGTGGTGCTTCTTCTTTCTTCAGCATATTTAGATCACATTTCAACTAAAGATCAAAAGGTATTTCTGCATTTTGTAAAGTGAATTAAGTGTACGCCAGCATTTTAGTCCAGCCGCAGATTTTGGGTAACTCTGCCTTCTTCTTCTGAACACCACATCAGATTAAACAGTGTGGCAAGCCGAAGAGTAACATCTGGGAAAATGGCCCCGGCTTTGTGTTTGCCGCTGTGGAGAGCAGACGCTGACCTAACAGCCGAGGCTCATTCGGCGGGATGACCTCAGCTCCATCAGCCAGATCAGCCAGGCAGCCTTTCCTCCTTTCATCCAGCAGGTGGCAGTGCTGAATTAGACGAGAAGGACGACGTGAAAAAGAGGAGATGGCGGAGGGAGGCTCTTTTAGAAACATTTCTAAAAATATATCACATTAGAGAAGAGAAAGGGTCGTACTCTACGGTAAAACGTTATTCTTTAAAATGCCGAGTCCTTTATCCAAGGTGACTTACAAGACTTGGATGCTTTTCAGTTATTTATCACACGTCTTTTTAACGTTTGAAACGGCTCTCTTTTTCTTTGACAGTCGGGGGTCTGTACAGGTGTGGATCCTGCCTTGTGCTCACTGCTGTCACCCCATCCGGGGAAAAAAAAAAACGATCGATTCTCAGCTTATTGCAAAAGTCAAGAACTTTTGTTTCGTAAGCCCTTTCACAGCAGGACCCCTTACCAGACCGACATTATAATAAATTGAATGAAACGATAAACAACAGACGTAAACTGTAAAGTCAGTGGCATGAAGTGTCATTTAGGCGGGGATCACAAAAGCGACAGCATCAGTGCATGAAGGCCGCGTGCAGAAGAGTGAGACTCCACGCTGGGGTCCATGGAGTGAGCCGCACTGGCCCCCAAACTTCTCGTTTCAGTAGAGATGGAGGACCAATGCACTTCACGGAGCCAGAACGGGGTGCCATCCGGGTGGTTCAAGGCTCCGTATTTTAGTACTGCAGCTCTGAGCTCCGGCCAGGTGCCTCTTTCAGAAAACTGGCGACGTAACAAGTCACCTGGCAGTGCCCGGAATGCCCCCTAAAATGCAAACGTGGAAGAATAAACACCCTGAGCAGATTCTTACTTACCGTGTCCTTCCGATGTCTCATTAAGCTTCGAGAACTTGACTTTTATCTGCACTGGTGGCGCTCACCGAAAGCCAAGCCCTCCAAGTAAAAGGGCAGTCACTTGGGTGCCCTAAGCTGTATCTCGCAGCCAGCCGCCATGCTCTCCTGCTGCCTTCACAGTCCGTTTAGAAATGCCAGCTAATGTGACTTGACTTTTCCAAAAGGAATTCTGCAGGAGGACATGGACTACAGCTTCTTTAAAGAGCAGAAAGAATGGAAGGAGTTCATGCAGAAAGAAAGCATAAGCCACCACTGCTTCTGTGATTTATAAACCAGCACTGACATTAAAAAAAAAAAAAAGATAGCATCACCTCCATCACACACGTCTTTAGAGATACGGCCGTGTGGTTTTTAGACCACCAGATCCTCTAGAGCAGGGGTCACCAACTCCGGTCCCGGAGGACCACCATGGCTGCAGGAATCATTCCAACCCTTTTCTTAACGAGTGCCCTGTTTGTGCTGCTAATTAACTTTCAATTTTAATTGACTTTATTTTTTTAAAGATTTGTTCCCCTGAATTTCATTTCCTTCCTTAAATGACACCCAAACAGAAGTGAAACGTGAAATAAATGAGCCAACAGAAGACCAACTAAGTCAGGGCCTCAAACTCCAACAAGTTGCTTAATGAGGTGCCAATTCCTATCATTATTCAAACCCGTTCTTTAATTCTGTGGCTTGCTGTTGCTCTTGCGGTGCATTAGCAGACATTTCTGAAATTGTCGATTTTCTCTTTTCTAAGAGCACTGCTCAAATGTTTAGGGGATCTGAGCAGATTAACATTTAGGAGATCTTCGCCTTTCTTTATTTTCAGATATTGTATGATGGACACCAGTTGTTTTGGCTCATTTTGTATCTCATTATTGTTTGGCTGCTGATTAAGGAAAAAGAAAAGATTGAGGGGTCTGAGACTTCAAGAGCAAGTCAATTAAAATGAATTAAAAAAAAAGTTAATTAGCAGCAAAAACAGGTCACTCATTAAGAAAAGGGTTGGAATGAAAACCTGCAGCCATGGTGGTCCTCCAGGACCGGAGTTGGCAACCCCTTCCTGGATGCCCTTCAGTACACCTACAGTAATTGGTGGGCACTCGGCTGAAACCTCAAAACGTTGTGCTCATTCAGGCGGCAGGCAGAGGAAACAAGCGTTGCAGCCAGTGGTCCGATTTACTCGGCTTGCTGAACTTAATTCTATCTTCAAGAATCTCTCCACAAATTGAACTGGTAGCACACAAAGTCTAAATGTGTCCAAGGATTGGCCGCCACCAAACTGTAATAATGTTTGGTTTTTTTTTTTTTTAAATGACAACAAAGATTGCAGGCCTTGCCCAAAAGGGAAGAATGACGCTGGATTTTGTTGTGGTTTATTTTCAGCTTTCTAGAGGTGCGGTGCAGTTCAGTCGTAGCCATGAAGACGCTGTGAATACTCCCAGATTTACATCTTCAAGAGTGTGCAATGACAGGACAAATACTCAAGTGACAGTATGGCGGCAAAAAAAAAAAAAAATTAAATACTGCCTAAATGTTTAAATCTGGCTGCTAGGCGCTCTTCTGCTGCATTCACATACTACCCAGGACACAAGCTTCACAGATGCCAGTTTTACATAAATAAAACGGCATTCATGTAAATACAGTTACATTGTATTACAGTCCAAAAGAAAGAAGACCCAACAGTATCAAGATAAGACTTTTAGGGTCTTTATTTGTAGGCAGAACTCATCCTAATTAAAAAATATATATAAACTAAAATAAAAATGAACACATCGCAAATACAGCAGCACCCATGAAACTCTGCACACAGCCCACAATGCAACAAGAGAGCTTTGTTAAAAGAACAGTGACGATCACAGGCCACTCGGCTCAGCACCATCCCAGTCACCCAGAATGTCTGTCATAACATCAAGTCGAGGGCTGAAGGTCCCCACCGTCCTGCTCTCCAGCACACTACTTAGAAACGTAGTCCACTGTGAACAACACCCCTGTAGTGTTTGTGCAAAATGTACCCTGAACAAGCTACCGACTGTGCTCTGGTTGACCTCATTTTACAGTAACCGCCTCGACCGTCTCTGCACTGTCTGGATGGACATGGAGGAGTAAAGGAGGAAACAGAAAAGGGAGGAGGAGTACAGGCTGGGTGAGGATATTTTAGACTTTTTTTTTAATTCTGAACAGAGCTACTTCAAGAAATTCTCAATACAGAACAACTTAACATGGTGGTTTGGGATCCATGTGGTAGGACACGACAAGTGATTTTTCATAGCACACTTGCATCCCCTCTAGTACTAACGCTAAATGTTACTGTTAAGGTATTAGGTGTGATTTTCAATCCAGCGCGCTCCGAGAGCTAAACCAAACTGTTTAATCGTAGGACATCCCCAAACTCGCGACCCAGTAATGCTGGAGCTGGATGACGGCGCTCACAGGTTGGATCTTGCCACGGGTACTTTTTAAAAATTAGATAAATGTGATCAATGAACAATCTGTAGTTGGGGGAACACTGATCTGATCTACAGTGTCATTTTAGGAATGGCTCGATTCCATTCCAAATGTTACTTTAGAGCTCCCCCTTTCCCATCATTCCCTAATTTCACCCTTGTAATGTTTTGGTTTCTGTTGAAATCTTCATCCACACCTACCTGGATCATCTTAGGCATTGATAGGTGAAGAAGGTCTGGTAGGCTGCTTTTAACAAACTTTCACATTTTATATACAGAAGAAAGCATTTTTCCCTGGAAGACTGAATTTAAGCTCAGTAGTTTGAAACCAGTGCCTTTAAATTAGTAAGAAGCATTAATTTAAAAAGGTGCTCCACGATATAGAATCCCCCTTAATAAAAGAACTGTGTGTCTGTCCCAATTGTACGTATCTATCATTCCAAGACATGGTGCATCACAAACATTAGCAATAATAAAATGCACCATCTGTTAGAATCACAGGCATTATCATTGCTTTTACAAATCCCATACCAAATAGAATATAACAGCCATACTGTATGCACTGAATTTGTCATTCCAACTCATGGCGCCTCACAGATATTTGTAGTATTTGTATTTTATCACTACAATTGTTTGTGATGCACCCTCTGTTGGAATGACAAATGCAATGCATTATAAAGTACTGTATATTCCAATAGATGGTACAATGCAAACATTAACACTGAGGTCTTTGTTGATTACGGAGACTCCAACCCATCTCAGACAGGTAGCACAGCTAGTACGAAATGTAAAGCTTCTTATGAAGTAAAATATACTTTTTTGGAGGCACTCTTTTTTTTTTTTAATTAACTGCAACCAGATGTCATCTTCTTCACATTTAGTTTTTTTTTTTTTTTAATTTGTGCTTGAAACTCAACCAGGCCATATGTGAGAAGTTTGGTTTTGAAGCACTGCTGATTTCTGCAGGTCCTAAGAATTGCAATGCAAAGACCCACGGCCGGGCTGACTAGCACTTCTCGCCGAGTGTGAATGTGTCGCCTCTGCACCGAGCCAATTCCTCCACATAAAAACAACAAGTAACAGATGAGTGCCACATCAACAGTAGTGTTTGACAACAAGAGCACCTTAAAAGCAACACCCAGGACCTTCTCTGACAGCCTCTTGCAGCCACCACTGCTTGCCATCTCAGGCGAATGCAGGGTCAAAGTCTGTGGTTGTGGGGTTGTATCCCATTCCAGCAGAAGGGTCCGACAGTCGCTCGGCACTGGTCAGTAGAGGGTCTTGTCTTTGGATGTAATGAAAAAGGGCATCCCTGGTCAGGTGAGAAGGCACGCCAAGGCAGCATCTGCACATCAGCAGCTCTGTGTGTGTGGCCTGGCACCGTCCCTACTGTCTGTCAGCGTAGGGTGGGCAGCAGGCCTCCACACAAGGCTCTGATGGCGCACTAAGCATCAAGTCCAGCAACATTTGGCCAGTCACTCTTGTCTACCTTTTTAAAGGAGCTCCACTCGGCATCTTCCCAGTATGTGTGGCTATCGCAGGTGGCAGTTGCTCGCTGTATTAAGGGCAAAAAAACAAAAATAAATGGACACCATTTTGCGAAGGGACAACAGCTAGAAAGTGTACTGTTCCCATTCCAGGAAATGTTGCATTTCCATCTCCATTGAGGAAATAATGTAAATAGTTTAAAAAAAAGAAAGTTTCTCTGACTATAATGATATTTGTTGCATTAATGTGATACAAACTACAAAATAATGCAGTTATGCCCTTTTTAAGTTAGATTAAATAACCTTCTGTACAAAGGAACTGAACAGTAGAAAAAAGAATTAGCAAAAGCCGCTCCAAGTACCCAATTAGCTCGAGTACCAAATCCCACTCCAGACACTTCAGCCCTCCTATGCCTTTAGTCATTTGGAAAATTTCAGCTGGCCTCAAGAATTCCAGCTGTGGCCAAGAAGCTGTTCCACCACTTGATTCAAGGGCTGAGAAATGACAAGCAGGTAACTTGACATCTCAGAAATCCTGTGAAGACCATCTAGTGTCCCCCAACTGGCACAGCACAACATTTTCAGAGGTCTCAGGAGTTTAGCACTGGGATTCTGGAGGTGTTGCAGGCCCAAGCAGTTAACCCTTGGAATGAACTCTGAACAGATGTAACATGGCTACAGTGTGTGTGCACTCCTGAAGGCCACCAAGTCCTGCTGTGTGGAAGCCACGTCAATCCAGCTATGACACAGGGCCACTGCCTAAATCTACATGCAGGGCAGAGGGGGAAAAAAATAAAATTAAAAGAAAAAGACACCAGGGCAGCTTTCCGGATAAGAGACAATGTCATGCATTAAAACCACCATGATGAAAAACACTTTGCTGCATCTGCAGATCCCAATGAGGCGCACCTACAAGACGAGAGTAAGACTATTTGTGTGTCTATATGATTGTTCTAATGAGTTCTTTTAATGTAGGACAGCTCAAAGTACAAGAAGAACAAAACCCACAGTACATACTTGGTGAATGTCCTGTTTCTGTCTGTGCTTTAATATCGGTGCACCGATTTTTCCAATGCACATCAACTACACAGGAATGCCAACACCCTCAGATGTTTGTTTGTATAAAAACTTAATCAAACAGACCCTCCCGCTCAAGTAAACGGACTACCATGAGGGCCTTGTGAAAATAAACCTTGGACAGCCTACCTCAGCGTCCCCCCTGATTTCAATTCAGACTAGCTGTGAATTGGACGGTCTTCTGCACCACAAGGTCACACATCTGACCACCTTTCTACATTTGCCATGTTCAGCTATTTGACCACTCATCCATTTTTCCATTACTGAACTTGCTGAATCCACTTCAGGATGGCTGGGCCAGTACGCGAACCAAGCAGTGTACCAGGGGCCAATAAGGAGAACCAGAGTGCCTAGAGCCAGGATTTGAACCCAGGACCCTGAAGATATGAGAGGAGAAAAAAACCAAACAAAACACATTATTGCAGCAGCTTATCCCCCCAGACTTAAAAACCCAGCATTGGCAAACGGCAGTGTAAATCAACAATAAGTACACGTAGAATAAAAAACAAAATTCAAACCAAAAGCCATGTAAATAGTTAATGTTTTATTATGATTTAAAAAGACGAATTAAAACTTTTTTTTTTGTAGAAAAATATCACAAGAGTAGTTATTCCCCTTAACAACAAGAATACAATGCAGTAATTTCACAGTACAGGCCATTCCTTTCCATTGCTCAAGAACCGGTTTTCTGCTATTTGTTTGGTTTTTTTTTTAACTTTTGCTCGCCAATCAGGTTAAGGATTCCCTCTCAGTTTACCCAACTCTCCCCACTCCATACACTTGACAAATGTGAAATATCTCCTGATGGACTGAATACCTTGAAAAGAACGCTCAGCATTGCTTTGGATCATGTATAAATTCGTCTGCAGATAATATATATTTTAAATTTGCAAATAAATTATACTTATTAAAATGCACTAAATAACATTTTCAGTAACAAAAATCCTATAAATCTGCAGAAAGATTTCTCTGATTTATATAAATAATGACTAGGAGTCTTCAATGATGAAGGACACACACAATTCACAAGAGGCCATTTTGATACACATATGGACAAAGCACCCTTAGGTGGTCAAAAGTCAACACCTTTGAATTTATTAAGTTGTGAGGTGGTGCCGCAGCTCCTCAGAAAACCCCACACATTCCTCCTTCACCCTGACAGACCAGACCCCCCCCCCAAGGCCATGTGACTTGCGCTGGCTCCATTTGGTAAACCTGAGCAGGTGACACAGTTCATTCTTGAGCTGGAACGTGTGGCAAATAATGTAAAGTACTAAAATGAGGGAAAAAGAGTCTTTCAGCTATATAAATAATATATGCAGTCCCCTATTTAGATGGAAATCACACATGAAGCATGAAATATTAGGGGAGACAAGCCATTTGATCCTAAACATTAACATTATTGGACTTCCATATTTCTAAATAAGGATAAAGAAACACAAAATAGATCGACCTCTAAAACAAGGATGAACAGTCACTATAATGATAAAGAGCTCAATAATTTAAATATGTCAAAGTTTATATAAAAAAACAAAAACTGAAAGATAATAGCAGAGCAAACATTTTGGCCAGAGTGCATGGGCAGGGAACGAGAGGCTCCTTATCACGCTGGTCGGTCCTTTGGTTTCGTTTGGCAGCAGCTAAGGCACATGAGCATTGCCAAAGTGGTCTTGTGAAAGTCTTTTTTTTATGCAAGATCCCAATACAAACTCGGCTTTGTACCTATACTTTTAATTTAATTTTTTTTTTTTTTTTCAAATCTTACTGATCAATTCCCACTTTCTACACAACTTTCTCCTGCCCTTCTCCTTGAATCAAAATCCCTCAGTCACCACCACAGGTCACAACAGAGAACCAGCTGCTGTGTGCAAGGATCTCCAACAAAGGCTCACAATTAAAAACAACTTCCATTTTACACCAAACCATTTTCAAAAAGGTACTCTTGGTCTGAGGACACAACATTATGCCTAATTCAGGATGGATAACTGGCTCCCATACTGAACTTGGAACTTTTCAAATCAACCAGTCTGGTTTAACACAGTCTTCAAACTGGGATCACACTTTAAACTCACTTTCTTGTATCCACAATTAACATGTCTGTGTCATTTTACAGCCTTGATATCTTAAGCTTTATTTCCTCAAATAGAAGTTGCTTTTTTGAATCCCAAAAAAAAAAAAAAAACTCCCTAAAGTTGACACCATCTGAGGCCTCCTGCCAAATGAAAGGAAATGCACGAACATTCCAGGAAAAAGAAAAAAAAACAGACCTTGGAAGATTTCACACCTCTCCCTCGGCGTGTCTATTTTTGAAATTCAAATGCACAGTAAGATTACTTTTTTCTCTGTCTGGTTTTAAAAACATGTGGGTCACCATGTAATGCTGTGACACTGAAGGAACTCATCAGAAAACAGACTTTACAGCAAAACGTTTCAAAGATGAGCTTCACATATGAATCCTAATTTATGAAGCAGCAGTAAGTAGGTGTGGGGCGAAGGGACAGAAGAAAGCATGAGCTACAGTGCCAGCATCACAGCCCACTGATGTCAAAATGTCCGAGACTTAAGAAAGAGGCTAACCAACGTATGGTACTTGAGAAGATTTAGATGTTTCATGCATGACACATATGGACACAAGCCTCTGCACTAAAAACGCTACAACCCAGCTTTTGGATCAACAGCAGCCAGGAACATGCAGAGGCAAAAGAGGGAAATGACAAAGTCAGTGACTGTGCTGAGGCTTCACTGGCTCAGATTTCTGGGCAAAGCATGCTGTAAAGGAAGTTGGAAAGAAAAATAAATTATCCATTAGGCCAGGATCTGTGCAGTACTGTCATTTGTACTGACTCCCCGTAAAGCATGCCACAAGTCAAGCACTTATTACACTAAAAGGAACCATGAGACAAAACATACAAAAACAAACAACACACACAAAAGGAACCATTTGTAAATCACATTGTTTTAAGCATTATGTGAAATATTCACATGGAGCTGCAATCTTGCATTTCCTTCAGACTACACAGAATCAGACATCTGGGTTGTGAATTATAGCAATAACATTAAACTCGAAACACACTGAACGATGAAATACGGGGATTTCTCGGGACAGAACTGAAAAGAACATGTGTATGTATACTGTGGATATTTCACTCCTCTCTGTACTACTCCAATCTGTCACAGAGGAAGGTGACTGCGTCCTCGCCTCCTACTCTTCCTGTCACACTCTGCTATAAAAAAAGGCGGCCAAATTCACTTCCCCTGTTAAAGCCTGCCTCAGAGGAAGAAGGCTGAAATGAGGTGACGCCTGCAGCCCTTGGCCATTGATCCAGTCTGCTCAAAAGCCGAGTTGAGACGGAGGAAATGAATAAATGTTGGGACAGTAACAGATAACAGCTGCTGCGTGCTTTGATGCGGGCTGCTGTCGCCCGCTCTCCTTAAAAAGACTCATTTATCTTCTCAGGGGCTTGTTTTCAATAAACAAGTGACGAGAGGTCAGCAGAACAAAATGAAGCCCAATCCCTCCCAGCACCAGAGAATCAGTGTGTTATTTTAGTGTGCCTATTTATTTATT
Source organism: Polypterus senegalus (assembly GCF_016835505.1). Classification (NCBI taxonomy): domain Eukaryota; kingdom Metazoa; phylum Chordata; class Cladistia; order Polypteriformes; family Polypteridae; genus Polypterus; species Polypterus senegalus. The sequence continues at coordinate 17,457 of NW_024377243.1, forward strand.
TATTTTTTTCTTCAGTGAAAAGCCTATGGTAATCCTGAAAAATTAAGCAGCAGCGGCAGCAGACAAGGTGTTCTGCAAGTAGCCATCTGAAAAGTCAGGCAGAGAGAGCGTCCAGGTAAAAATCAAGCTTTCTAGTTAGCTTCAAGACATTTATTACAGTTTTGATCATCCAGGACATAAATGCAGAATTTATCAAATCTATGAAAACAATAAGAAGTATATCCAGTATAGCTTCATAAATATAGCACAGGTGGCAAATGTAGAAACACGAGGACAAATGGAAAGAGTTAAGCAGTCAGCATGAATGTCACCTTGGCTGGCAACAGCTGGCATTTCCTTGTCACCCAATGGCTGAGCTTGCATGCCGGTCTCCAACTGACAGTCCTGTCCAAACCTCTGACGCTCTGATCAGGACAGGGCCTTGACGAGGTAAAGTTTGTCTCCTTGCTCACTCGTGAAGATGGGGGCTTTTTTGTAATGCTCTACCAGCTCATCCATTGAGTCGAATTTGCGCTGTCCAATGCAGTAAAGGGCATCTTTCAGCTGCACCTTAAAATGCTTGTTCTTACCTTGGGCTTTCAGGGAAATGGAGAAATCATTTGGCTGTAACAGAAGAGACAAAAAATAACTAACAAGGCAAAAGAATCTGAAAAGTACATTAAGCAGCAGGCAATGGCAGCTTTCATAGGATCATCAAGGTAGCCTCTCTCATTTATCAGACAACAGTCTGCTTTCTACTGTTCAATCACTTGAGCATCATTTTAGTCAGCATTAGTGTGAATAGGGGCAGCCATGATAAAACAATGATAAGTGTATACAAAGCAAAAAAAAAAAAAATCAGTTCCTCATACAACAAATTAAGACTTACCAAAGGCACATATATCTACTGTGAATAATTTGTTTTAATTAAGGTGGTGCACAGTGGAGTGTCGTTTAACTCTACTATGTCTCTGGCTCCAGTACATTGCAGAAAATCTTTGTCCTCCAACATGGAGGTTCTATAGATCTTGGAGTGAGTGTGGTTATGTATGTAACTGCACCCTGTAATGGACAAGCAGCCTGCTCAAGGTTGGGTACTGCCAGCACTCACAACTGGATTGAAGAAGCCCAGCAAATGGATGGATGGATGGACAATTAGCCTAAGAGAAGAGAGGCAGAGCACAGGAGCATCAAGAGAACCTAGTTAGAATTACACAACCTCCACACCCTGCGTCTTTATCAAAAATAAGTACAAATAACCTACTCAGGGATGCTCCAATAGGGTTTAATAAGGCTGATACCGATCACCTATTTCATTTTACTTCATCGGTCAATTCTGCTTCTAAGTTTTTCTTTATTCCTTCAAAATCTTTTTACACTAATCTCCTGCATAACCAGACACAAATATTTTTTATGTCCTATATTTAAGTGTATTTTAGTATTTTTTATTAAAAAAATGAAATTCTATATCGGTTCAGTGACCATAAGATACTAAAATAAATACAATTTCCTTAAAATACTAACATTTAATAATAAAACATACAGAAATATTTATCCATAATACACAACATAAAAGAAAATAAAATGCTTCTCATGATTACAAACTGTTATAGTTTTTATTTCTGTAATGTACCTATCTTAATTAAAAAGTGCAGCTTTCACCATTTCTCTACCAAAAATTTTTTTTATACATACACACACCCACACAAAATATGGATTACAGTTTTGACCCGCTGGGCTGGCTACTTTGAGCAGTTGTTCAGAGCTGATCCTCTGGCTAGGACGTTGAATATCTTGGGGTCCACAGTTCTTGAGGCTGATCCTCCAATTAGCTGTGAACCACCCAATCTCACTGAGAGTGCACAGGTGGTGAACCAGCCTGGGGGGGGGGAGAAAGGCTGCAGGGATCTATGGCATCTAGGGTGAACTTCTCCAGGCTGGTGGTAAGGCTGTCCTCCTGGCATTGCAAGCAAACTTTGCTTCCATTTGTGACACTGGCATCACCCCAACTGACTGGAAAACGGGAGCGCAAATGCGAATATCAGCAGAGTTTCTTTGCAGCCTTTGTCGATTTTCGTAAAGCGTTTTGACTCAGTTGATCGAGCCGCCCTGTGGGACATCCTGCGGGTTCGTGGGATCCCCTCAAGGTTTCTGGATATCATGGCCGGCCTGTACATTGGTACTGTGAGTGCTGTGCAGAGTGGAGGCAGAACCTCTACGTTTTTCCCAGTTGATTCTGGGCTTCGTCAGTGGTGTGTTCTTGCTCCTACTCTATTCAATGCTTGTATGGACTGGGTGTTGGGCAAGGTCGTGGGTTCCAGCGGCTGTGGGGCATCTGTTGGTGAAGAAAGATTCACAGATCTTGCCTTTGCTGACGATGCTGTGATCTTCACAGAGTCAATGGAGGCTCTGATCAGGGCGCTCGAGAGACTGAGTGAGGAGTCTGAGTGTCTGGGCTGGCGAGTGTCCTGATAAAAACCAAGATCCAGGGCTTTCATGACCTCTTGGGCACAGCCATTAGCAGTGTGTCTGTTTGTGGAGAGAGTGTCAACCTTGTCGAGAGGCTTACTTACCTTGGCAGTGACATTCATGTCTCTGGTGACTCTTCCTATGAAGTCAGTAGATGGATTGGGAGAGCATGGGGGGTCATGAGGTCGCTGGAAAGGGGTGTGTGGCGCTCCTGATATCTATGCAAAAGGACAAAGGTCCAAGTCTTTAGTCCTGGTGCTTCCTGTCTTGCTATATGGTTGTGAGATATGGATGCTATCCAGTGACCTGAGATGAAGACTGGACTCCTTTGGTACTGTGCCTCTCTGGAAAATCCTTGGGTTGGTTTGACTTTGTGTCGAATGAGCGGTTGTTCATGGAGTCCCGAATGAGGCACATTGCCTGCATTGTGAGGGAGTGTCAGTTACGGTACTACGGCCATGTGGCGCGTTTCCCCGAGGAAGATCCAGCTCATAAGATCCTCATTGTTGGGGACCCGAGTGGCTGGACCAGGCCAAGAGGTCGCCCATGTAACACCTGGCTGTGGCAGATAGAGGGTCATTTTCGGAAGGTTGGACTGGACCGCGTGTCTGCCTGGGGGGTTGCCAACCGGGATCCAGAGTTGTTTCATTGTGTAGTGGGTGCGGTAACACACTGTACCAGTGCATGCTCCCCAACTTGACTTGACAGTTTGAATTATTTAGTACTTGTTCCCTACCAAATCTCAAGCTGTATGAAACACAGCAACACCAAATACAGTACAAATCTTTATTAAAAAAAAAAAAAGCCTATTGTTTACTAAGCAGCAGCTTCTAATAGTCTTTATTTTTTCTTTTTCTATTAAAAGTGTAAGCTGCTGCGTTTTAAAAAAAGCACTCTTTCCAAACTCAAGTGGTTTCCGTTTTAATTTGAAGGACAAAATAAAAATCTGAATTCCTTAAAGTAGTTTTCTTTGCTTATGGCCTATTTGCACAGGACGACTTCTCCAATTACTTTTTTTTCTGTCTATTACTCCACTTTCTTCAATGTAATATGCCAATCGTCTCTCATTTACTGTTAAAACAAGCTTCCAATAGCTGCTCTTTGTTTACACTGCAGGAATTTTGCTTTAAATGTGAAAAAAATACTGTAACTTGTTCCAAAAAGGAACATTAAAACTAAATTACAATAAAGCATAGAAAAGCAGGGGCTGAAAATATCAGTTTTTGTTAGAAGCCAATTAACTACACTGATTGAGTCTTTTTTTTTTTTTTTGTGAAAATTGTCTCATTTCAATCTTTGGCCATGGAGCATCCCTAAACATACTGTACTTTACGAGCTGAGTAAAGCTTATGAATACCAAAAGAAAATTTGTTGGAGGAATGTGATAGACAGACAAGACAGACTGACAGAATTCATGCAGAATGTGACAACAGAATCCTGGAAGGTCTAAATTCAAGGAAACCATGATGGTGTCACAGTTCATGTGGATGCCTCATAGCTCCAGAACAAAAACTGGGTTTGATCTCCTAGACATCATCTGTGTGGAATTTGCATGTTCTTCCTGTTTCTGGGCAATTTTCTCCAAGTACTTAGAAGTCCTTTGTTAAGGAAGACAAGTGTGTAATAAACTGGCAAGTGTTAATTGGCCCTATAAAAATGACTGGGAGTGACGGATCGCTGTATTCAGCATTGGTTCCTGCATTGCAATGGATTCTGTAGAAAAAGGTTTTAACCCCATCTGACCATGTGATCGAATAAATGACTTCAGAGAAATGGAAGTATAAAGTTTACTTTTATGTACAAGGCAAGAAAATAAACTTTAATTTTCCATTCTTTGATGTTTTGGATCTTTTGGCTTCTCAGTCCTGCAGAAGGTTCTTTTCTATATGCACATGTCTTCATATAATCCTTTAGGCTGAATACTTTGTAAAGTGCTACTTTGTAAATAGCTCATTGTAAAGCATGACACACAAGGCAATCTACTGAATGCACACTATCTTGGCACTGTATTCTGTAACAGCGAACATGAGTTAAAATTACTTGAAACATGAGTCTGTAACCTCAAAAGTCTGAAATGCCAGATCTTTTTAAACCCAATTAAAGAAGAGTTTGAAAAGAATCGGCCATCTAAATAAAAGCATATGAAAGTGTAACAGTACAGTCCAAAAGAAACTTTTGACATTTATTCACAATTGGCATTGGAATAAAGACAGGAAATTACAAAAGCAACACTAGCTATAAACCCTGCAGATTAGAAGTTATTAGGCATACAATAATATCCTTTTGTCCAGCTATTAAAATGTTACCATTTAGTGCCATTCTTTTGCAAGTAACAGTGATTTAGTAAAACAGCTTCACAGTCACCTCATCCAAAATAATTTGCCACAAACATGTGAACTTCACACGAACGGCGTGGTCAAAGATAAGCCTATCATTGCTTTCTGTATTACTTGTCAGCACGTTCAAAGATTAAACAAGAAAGCAACTCTACATCAGCAGGACGTTCGTCTCTCATATGGAGGCCTCACAGCTGGCCCAGTACCAACAAGTGGCAATACCGATAAGAAATCATTTACAGTTTACATCTGCACATAAACTAAACTCAGAAGCTGCAAAACGCAACACTCTTCCTGTTCATCTAGTCAAATGACTGTACATTAGAAGACTTCTTGGAATTTACATTTACTTTTCTTCATTTACTAGACAGCTTTTTACCCATCGTGAGCTACAAATGAGGTCAACATAACTGAGTGTGCATTACTTAGAGGGCTGTTTGAAACAAGTGTTACAAGAAGTTAACCAAACCAAGAGAAAAATGCTTTAAAAGTAAGCCACCATTATGGTAATTAAAGCACAAGACTAACAAGCCTTACTTTCACTAAATAAAGAATCTAGCATCAAAAACCATTAGCATTTAGAAAAATACTCACAATACAGGAAAAGTCCTCAAATGCTTCTAAACACAATGAGGTAGTCCACATTTCAGATGAATCACAGCAGCACTGAGCTAGTCAAGGTGCCACTTGGAGCCCACACCACCAGATGCCATTCATTAGCAAGAGACATCAGCAAACTAACAGCTTACCCTGAGGATTAACCTCTGTTTCTTTATTTATATGTGCTCATCACAGTAATAGCCCTACCTAGCCTTTCCATTTCTATGAGTCAGTGCTAGCCTCAAATGATGACAAAGGTTTAACTTACCGAGGACTCGCTGTCCCGGATGAGGAAATCCCCCTCATCTCCTCTCTCATTCAGTGCCACTTCTGCTTGATGTCTTGTCACTTTGCCGTAGTACCACTGTCGGCCTGCAAACTTTCCACTAGTTGCAGGACGAATGTAGTCACAATCAGGCAATGGGGGTCCGGCACTGTTGGTCGAGTTCTGCACCACATTCACATAGTTCTTAGGCACAAGTCCCACCTGGCCATTGCTTTTACGACATTTCCACCATTCAGGGTCATTTTCTGGTTTCTCAACAACATCCATCACCTCCCCCTTCTCAAAGTTGAGCTCCTCATCATTGGAGGAACTGAAGGGGTAAAGTGCCTGCACTACGTGCAAGACACGGCTGTTTCCTGCATTTTGAACCACTGCTGCTAGCTTTTCAGTCAGTGAGCTGACAGGTTCTGAGAAGGTGTTATCCGAGTCCTCAACCACATAATTGGAAGGGAACCAACCCACATGTCCATTGTAGCTGCCCCTCCACCAGCCATCGCTGCACTTTTCCATTACAATGACTTTTGTTCCTTTCACCAAGGACAGCTCGTCCTCCCTCTCAGCTGCGTAGCTGAACTTCACCACGGCTGGCATGTTCAGATCATACAGCCGCTCACCATTGTCCGAGAAATAGTCAGCGTCAGCGTTGGAAGCAGTCTCCCTCATGCTCGTTTTCCTTTTCACTTTACCAATTCCTAAAGGGAGAGGAAAAAAATAAATAAATAAATGTTTCAATCCTTCTAAATCACAAACTTGGGATTCCTGTGCTAAACAAATACACTGAAATCCAAAGAAGATGACACAGAAAAGAGAAAATCTAACATACTGTATATATTAAATCACTTCACATAAAACGGCAGACCCACAATTAAGAATAAGCTAAATCTGCTTTAATGTACATAACGGCTCAAATCCTGCTGCGTATTTTGAACTGAACTTAAAGAACTGTTCTCATAGAAACAATTTCCCAGAGTACAGTATGGGGAATCATGTACAAGATTAAATACAAGTGGCATCTCTGTTCATGGTTGTAGCAGGCAAAATAAATTACCCAAACACGTGTTGTTACAGTTGACTTTAACAGGAGAATAAGTTATTTTAGCTAACAAAGTAGCACCATTGATCTGCAATAAAGAAATGCCTGTTTTGTAAGGCAATCAAAACACAGGAGAATGTCCTACAATCATTTCCATTTTTATATAAACTTTGCCACTCAGAGGTTTTGCGATCTGTAATTGACACCGTTTTACATTTTTCTGTACGTCGGTACAGTGGATTACATTTGTATTATAATGTTGTTTAAGTGTAATGAGAATTAACCTGTAAAACAACAATGTTTTTTAAAAGCCAAATGACAATGTAACAAAAATGTATTAACCATTAACAGAAGAAACACTAATCTGACTCAACCAAGTCACTGATATTCATTACAAAGCAACAGAGACATGGATGCTGGTAAACAAACCAATGCCCTGAAGTTGCTGCCATATTAAAAAACAAACTTGAAAATAGTAGGTTTTGTTTGTTGAGACCTTGTTTTTATTTTGTGTATACTTCTTTTCTTTGCAGACACATACTGACACAACCCTCCTTCAACACAAACTGATAATGGCTTTCAAATCCACATACTAACAAAATTGTGAACAGGGTGCAGAATTTCTGGATCTGAGCTGGCAGGTTAAGTCATTTTAAGGTGAGCTTGATGAGCAGTAATAGCACAGTTTGCAGAATTCTTTTTGATGTTAGAATACTGGGCTTGACAACACTTCAAAGCAGGTAGACAGAGAGAACTTTATCTCTGTCACTTAAGACAACACCTTGTGAGTGACTGCAAACTGCACTGTTGCCTTATTAAAATGTTGCTTTATAAAATATAA
>NW_024377244.1:0-10858 GCF_016835505.1 Polypterus senegalus
TGATGAACACTCCCAGTACCCATATGGTTAAGAACTGTTTGGATGGTTTCCCAACTGTTTTTAAAAGTGCAATTCAACATCTCAAACTCAGCCTTTGAAAATCCCCTATTAAGTTGCAATGGACAAAAACTGAAGTTGAGTTAAATTTAATGAGTCTTAAATTCTATGTTCTGAAAGTTGAAACTTGGAAACACATCTGTGACATAGTTTTTACAGAAATGAACTGTTTTGAACAGTTTCCTGAGTGGGAAAAAAGGCGTCAGAAATGTGTACACAAAGTGAATTTCAAGCCCTGAAGCGCGTTAGCTATGGAAATAAGGCTACCTTCAACTCTAACGCTGTGTAAAGAATAAAAACTATGGTAAAGGCAGTTCTAAATGATAAAACCCCAGTTCCCCTTATGGTTAAGAACTGTTTGGATGGTTTCCCAACTATTTCCATAGGTGTAATTCAACATCTTAAACTCAGCTTTTGAAAATCCCCATTAATTTGCAATAGACAAAAACTGAAGGTGAGTTAAACTTAATGAGTCTTAACTTTTATGTTGTGAAAGTTGAATACCACTTGAAATACATCTAGCGACATAGTTTTTTACAGAAATGAACTGTTTTGAACAGTTTCCTGGTGGAAAACAAGGCGTCACACATGTATACACAAAGTTATTTTCAGGCCTTGAAAAGCGCTTATGGTGAAATGGAAGGTTACCTTCAACTCTAACGCTGTGTGAAAGTCAAAATACTCTGGTAAAGCCAGTTCTAAATGATGAAATCCCAGTACCCTTATGGTTAAGAACTGTTTGACGGTTTCCTACTATTTTTCAAAGTGCACTTCAACATCTTAAAATCACCTTTTGAAATCCCCTATTAACTTGCATTGTGGAAACTCAAAAACTTCTGAAACCAGTTGAGTACAGAAACTGTTTTGAACAATGAGTGCCATGTGTACACAAACTTCTATGTTTGTGAAACCACTTGAAACTCTGGTAAAACATCTAAATGATGAAATCCCTAGTACATAGTTTTTACAGAAACATCTCAAACTGCCTTTGAAAACAGTTGCATTCCTGGTGGAAAACAAGAACACGAAACACACATGTGTACACAAACATGTGAGTGAATTTCAGAGCCCTGAAAACGGCGTTATGGTGAAATAAGGTTACCTTCAACTCTAACGCTGTGTAAAGTCAAAATACTCTGGTAAAAAACAGTTCTAAATGATAAAATCCCCAGTACCCTTATGGTTAAGAACTGTTTGGATGGTTTCCCAACTGTTTTTCATAGTGCACTTCACATCTTAAACTCACTTTTGAAATCCCCATTAACTTGCAGTTGGAGACAAAACTGAAGTTGAGTGAAACTCAATGAGTCTTAACTTCTATATTGTGAAACCACTTGAAACACATCTGCGACATAGTTTTTTACAGAAATGAACTGTTTTGAACAGTTTCCTGGTGGAAAACAAGGCGTCACACATGTGTACACAAAGTTATTTTCAGCCCCTGAAACGCGTTATGGTGAAATAAGGTTACCTTCAACTCTAACGCCTGTAAAGTCAAATATACTCTGGTAAAAGCAGTTCTAAATGATGAAATCCCCAGTACCCTTATAGTTAAGAACTGTTTGGATGGTTTCCCTACTGTTTTTCAAAGTGCACTTCACATCTTAAACTCACCTTTTGAAATTCCCATTAACTTGCATTGGGCAAAACTGAAGTTGAGTTAAATTTAATGAGTCTTAACTTCTATGTTTGTGAAACCACTTGAAACACATCTGTGACATAAGTTTTTTACAGAAATGAACTGTTTTGAACAGTTTCCTGGTGGAAAACAAGCCGTCTCACATGATGTACACAAAGTTGTTTTTCAGGTCTTGAAAAGTGTTATGATGAAGTCAGGTTACCTTCAACTCTAACTCTGTGGAAAGTCAAAATACTCTGGTAAAGGCAGTTCTAAATGATGAAACCCCAGTACCCTTATGGTTAAGAACTGTTTGGATGGTTACCCACTGTTTTTCAAAGTGCAATTCAACATCTCAAACTCAGCTTTTGAAAATCCTATTGAGTTGCATTGGGCAAAAACTGAAGTTGAGTTAAATTTAATGAGTCTTAACTTCTATGTTGTGAAAGTTGAAACACTTGAAACACATCTGCGACATAGTTTTTACAGAAATGAACTGTTTTGAACAGTTTCCTGGTGGAAAACAAGGCGTCACAAATGTGTACACAAAGTTAATTTCAAGCCCTGAAGCTGCGTATGGTGAAATAAGGCTATACTTCAACTCTAACGCTGTGTAAAGTCAAAACTATGGTAAAACAGTTTCTAAATGATAAAATCCCCAGTACCCTTATGGTTAAGAACTGTTTGATGGTTTCCCAACCTTTTTTCATAGTGCACTTCACATCTTAAACTCACTTTTGAAATCCCCATTAACTTGCAATGGACAAAAACTGAAGGTGAGTGAAACTCAATGAGTCTTAACTTCTATGTTGTGAAACCACTTGAAATACATCTAGGACATAGTTTTTTACAGAAATGAACTGTTTTGAACAGTTTCCTGTTGGAAAACAAGGTATCACACATGTGTACAAAAAGTTGTTTTCAGGTCTTGAAAAGTGTTATGATGAATTCAGGTTACCTTCAACTCTAACTCTGTGGAATGTCAAAATACTCTGGTAAAGGCAGTTCTAAATGATGAAACCCCCAGTACCCTTATGGTTAAGAACTGTTTGGATGGTTTCACAACTGTTTTTCAAAGTGCACTTCAACATCTCAATCTCACTTTTTGAAATCCCTTTGACTTGCATTGGGCCAAATCTAAAGTTGAGTGAAACTCAATGAGTTACCTTCAACTCTCTGTGTTGTCAAAATACTCACTTTAAATGAACATCAGAACTGTTTGGATGGTTTCCCCACTGATTTTTTACAGAAATGAACTGTTTTGAATTCTATTGAGTTTCCTGGTGGAAAACAATGAGCTTAACACTATGTTGTGAAACACAAAGTGACATATTTTACAGGAACAGTTTCCTGGAAAACGCAGATGTGTATGGTGAAATAAGGTTACCTTCAACTCTAACTCTGTGTAAAGTCAAAATTCTCTGGTAAAAGCAGTTCTAAATGATAAAATCCCCAGTACCCTTATGGTTAAGAACTTCTTTTGGATGGTTTCCCAACTGTTTTTCAAAGTGCACTTCAACATCTCAAACTCACCTTTTGAAATCCTCATTAACCTTGTATTGGACAAAAAACTGAAGGTGAGTTAAACTTAATGAGTCTTAACTTCTATGTTGTGAAACCACTTGAAACACATCTGCACATAGTTTTTAACAGGAAATGAACTGTTTGAAAAGTTTCTGTTGGAAAACAACGTATCACACATGTGTACACAAAGTTGTTTTCAGGTCTTGAAAAGCGTTATGATGAATTCAGGTTACCTTCAACTCTGCACTCTGTTGAAAGTCAAAAACTCTGGTAAAGAGCAGTTCTAAATGATGAAATCCCAGTACCCTTTATGGTTAAGAACTGTTTGATGGTTTCCCAACTGTTTTTCAAAGTGCACTTCAACATCTCAAACTCACTTTTGAAATCCCCTATTGCACTTGCAATGGACAAAAACTGAAGTTGAGTGAAACTCAATGAGTCTTAACTTCTATGTTGTGAAACCACTTGAAATACATCTGCGACATAGTTTTTACAGAAATGAACTGTTTTGAACAGTTTCCTGGTGGAAAACAAGGCGTCACACATGTGTACACAAAGTCATTTTCAGGCCCTGAAACGTTATGGTGAAATAAGGTTACCTTCAACTCTAACGCTGTGTAAAGTCAAAATACTCTGGTAAAAGCAGTTCTAAATGATAGAAATCCCCAGTACCCTTATGGTTAAGAACTTTTTGATGGTTTCCCCACTGTTTTTCAAAGTGCAATTCAACATCTCAAACTCAGCTTTTGAAAATCCTATTGAGTTGCATTGGGCAAAAACTGAAGTTGAGTTAAATTTAATGAGTCTTAACTTCTATGTTGTGAAAAGTTGAAACCACTTGAAACACATCTGCGACATAGTTTTTACAGAAATGAACTGTTTTGAACAGTTTCCTGGTGGAAAACAAGGCGTCACACATGTGTACACAAAGTGAATTTCAGGCCCTGAAACACGTTATGGTGAAATAAGGTTACCTTCAACTCTAACGCTGTGTAAAGTCAAAACACTATGGTAAAAACAGTTCTAAATGATAAAATCTCCAGTACCCTTATGGTTAAGAACTGTTTGGATGGTTTCCCCAACTGTTTTTCATAGTGCACTTCACATCTTAAACTCACTTTTTGAAATCCCCATTAACTTGCAATGGACAAAAACTGAAGTTGAGTGAAACTCAATGAGTCTTAACTTCTATGTTGTGAAACCACTTGAAACACATCTGCGACATAGTCTTTTACAGAAATGAACTGTTTTGAACAGTTTCCTGGTGGAAAACAAGGCGTCACACGTGTACACAAAGTTATTTTCAGGCCCTGAAACGCATTATGGTGAAATAAGGTTACCTTCAACTCTAACGCTGTGTAAAGTCAAAATACTCTGGTAAAAGCAGTTCTAAATGATGAAATCCCCAGTACCCTTATGGTTAAGAACTGTTTGGATGGTTTCCCAACTGTTTTTCAAAGTGCACTTCAACATCTCAAACTCAACTTTTGAAAATCCCCTTGACTTGCATTGGGCCAAATCTAAAGTTGAGTGAAACTCAATGAGTCTTAACTTCTATGTTGTGAAACCACTTGAAACACATCAGCGACATAGTTTTTACAGAAATGAACTGTTTTGAACAGTTTCCTGGTGGAAAACAAGCGTCACACATGTGTAAACAAAGTTATTTCAGGCCCTGAAAGCGTTATGCTGAAATAAGGTTACCTTCAACTCTAACGCTGTGTAAAAGTCAAAGTACTCTGGTAAAAGCAGTTCTAAATGATGAAATCCCCAGTACCCTTATGGTTAAGAACTGTTTGGATGGTTTCCCAACTGTTTTCAAAGTGCAATTCAACATCTCAAACTCACCTTTTGAAATCCCCAATTGAGTTGCATTGGGCAAAAACTGAAGTTGAGTGAAACTCAATGAGTCTTAACTTCTATGTTGTGAAACCACTTGAAACACATCTGCGACATAGTTTTTACAGAAAATGAACTGTTTTGAACAGTTTCCTGGTGGAAAACAAGGCGTCACACATGTGTACACAAATTGTTTTCAGCCCTTGAAAGCGTGTTATGGTGAAATAAGGTTACCTTCAACTCTAACGCTGTGGAAAGTCAAAAATACTCTGGTAAAGGCAGTTCTAAATGATGAAATCCCAGTACCCTTATAGTTAAGAACTGTTTGGATGGTTTCCCAACTGTTTTTCAAAGTGCACTTCAACATCTCAAACTCAGCTTTTGAAACCCCCTATTGACTTGCATTGGGCAAAAACTGAAGTTGAGTGAAACTCAATGAGTCTTAACTTCTATGTTGTGAAAGTTGAAACCACTTGAAACACATCTGCGACATAGTTTTTTACAGAAATGAACTGTTTTGAACAGTTTCCTGGTGGAAAACAAGGCGTCACACATGTGTACACAAAGTTATTTTCAGGCCCTGAACCGCGTTATGGTGAAATAAGGTTACCTTCAACTCTAACGCTGTGTAAAGTCAAAAGTACTCTGGTAAAAGCAGTTCTAAATGATGAAATCCCCAGTACCACTTATGGTTAAGAACTGTTTGGATGGTTTCCAACTGTTTTTCAAAGTGCACTTCAAATCTTAAACTCACCTTTTGAAATCCCCATTAACTTGCAATGGACAAAACTGAAGTTGAGTGAAACTCAATGAGTCTTAACTTCTATGTTGTGAAACCACTTGAAACACATCTAGCGACATAGTTTTTACAGAAATGAACTGTTTTGAACAGTTTCCTGTTGGAAAACAAGGTATCACACATGTGTACACAAAGTTGTTTTCAGGTCTTGAAAAGTGTTATGATGAATTCAGGTTACCTTCAACTCTAACTCTGTGGAAAGTCAAAATACTCTGGTAAAGGCAGTTCTAAATGATAGAAGTCCCCAGTACCCTTATCGTAAGAACTGTTTGGATGGTTTCACAACTGTTTTTCAAAGTGCACTTCAACATCTCAAACTCACTTTTTGAAATCCCCTTTGACTTGCATTGGGCCAAATCTAAAGTTGAGTTAAACTCAATGAGTCTTAACTTCTATGTTGTGAAAGTTGAAACACTTGAAACACATCTGCGACATAGTTTTTTACAGAAATGAACTGTTTTGAACAGTTTCCTGGTGGAAAACAAGCCGTCACACATGTGTACACAAAGTTATTTTCAGGCCTTTAATATACGTTATGGTGAAATAAGGCATACCTTCAACTCTAACGCTGTGTAAGTCAAAATACTCTGGTAAAAGCAGTTCTAAATGATGAAATCCTAGTACCCTTATGGTTAAGAACTGTTTGGATGGTTTCCCAACTGTTTTTCAAGTGCAATTCAACATCTCAAACTCAGCTTTGAAAATCCTATTGAGTTGCATTGGGCAAAACTGAGTTGAGTGAAATTTAATGAGTCTTAACTTCTATGTTTGTGAAACCACTTGAAACACATCTGCGACATAGTTTTTTACAGAAATGAACTGTTTTGAACAGTTTCCTGGTGGAATACAAGGCTCACACATGTGTACACAAAGTGAATTTCAGGGACCTGAAACGTGTTATGGTGAAATAAGGTTACCTTCAACTCTAACGCTGTGTAAAGTCAAAATACTATGGTAAAACAGTTCTAAATGATAAAATCCCAGTACCCTTATGTTAAGAACTGTTTGATGGTTTCCCAACTGTTTTTCAAAGTGCACTTCAACATCTCAAACTAGCTTTTTGAAAATCCATTAACTTGCAATGGGCAAAACTGAAGTTGAGTTAAACTCAATGAGTCTTAACTTCTATGTTGTGAAGAAAACACTTGAAACACATCTATCGACATAGTTTTTTACAGAAAATGAACTGTTTTGAACAGTTTCCTGGTGAAAAAACAAGGCGTCACATGGGTGTGTACAAAAAGTTGTTTTAGGTCTGAAAGCAGCGTTATGATGAATTAAGGTTACCTTCAACTATAACGCTGTGTAAAGTCAAATACTATGGTAAAGTCAGTTATAAATGATAAAATCCCCAGTACCCTTATGGTTAAGAACTATTTGGATGGTTTCCCAACTGTTTCATAGTGCCTTCACATCTTAAACTCACTTTTGAAATCCCCATTAACTTGCATTTGGACAAAAACTGAAGTTGAGTGAAACTCAATGAGTCTTAACTTCTATGTTGGCAGAACCACTTGAGACACTTCTGCGACATAGTTTTTACAGAAATGAACTGTTTTGAACAGTTACCTGGTGGAAAAAACGCATCACACATGTGTACACAAAGTGAATTTCTGGCCTGAAGCTGCGTTATGGTGGAAATTAGGTTTACTTCAGCTCTAACGCTGTGTAAAGTCAAATAATACTCTAGGTAAAGTAGTTCTAAATGATAAAATCCCCAGTACCCTTATGGTTAAGAACTGTTTGGATGGTTTCCCCACTGTTTTCATAGTGCAATTCAACATCTTAAACTCAACTTTTTGACATTCCAATTAAGTTGCAATGGACAAAACTGAAGTTGAGTTAAATTTAATGAGTCTTAACTTCTGTGTTGTGAAACCACTTGAAACACTTCTGCGACATAGTTTTTACAGGAGAAATGAACTGTTTTGAACAGTTTCCTGGTGGAAAACAAGGCGTCACACATGTGTACACAAAGTTATTTCAGGCCCTGAAAAGCGCTTATGGTGAAATAAGGTTACCTTCAACTCTAACGCTGTGTAAAGTCAAAGTACTCTGGTAAAAGCAGTTCTAAATGATGAAATCCCCAGTACCCTTATGGTTAAGAACTGTTTGGATGGTTTCCCAACTGTTTTCAAAGTGCACTTCACATCTTAAACTCACCTTTGAAATCCCCATTAACTTACGCAATGGACAAAACTGAAGTTGAGTGAAACTCAATGAGTCTTAACTTCTATGTTGTGAAACCACTTGAAACACATCTGTGGACATAGTTTTTACAGAAATGAACTGTTATGAACAGTTTCCGGTTGGAAAACAAGGTATCACACATGTGTACACTAAAGTTGTTTTCAGGTCTTGAAAAGTGTTATGATGAATTCAGGTTACCTTCAACTCTAACTCTGTGGAAAGTCAAAATACTCTGGTAAAAGGCAGTTCTAAATGATGAAACCCCAGTACCCTTATGGTTAAGAACTGTTTTGATGGTTTCCCAACTGTTTTTCAAAGTGCACTTCAACATCTCAAACTCAGCTTTTGAAATTCCTATTAAGTTGCATTGGGCAAAACTAAAAGTTGAGTGAAACTCAATGAGTCTTAACTTCTATGTTTTGAAACCACTTGAAAAACATCAGTGACATAGTATTTTACAGAAATGAACTGTTTTGAACAGTTTCCTTGTGGAAAACAAGGCGTCACACATGTGCACAAAAGTTATTTCAGGCCCTTGAAACGTTATATGGTGAAATAAGGTTACCTTCAACTCTAACTCTGTGCTAAAGTCACAAAGTAGTCTGGTAAAGGCAGTTCTAAATGATGAAATCCCCAGTACCCTTATGGTTAAGAACTGTTTGGATGGTTTCCCAACTGTTTTTCAAAGTGCACTTCACATCTTAAACTCACCGTTTGAAATCCCCATTAACTTGCAATGGACAAAAACTGAAGCTTGAGTGAAACTCAATGAGTCTTAACTTCTATGTTGTGAAATCCACTTGAAACACATCTGCTACATAGTTTTGACAGTATATGAACTGTTTTGAAAAGTTTCCTGTTGGAAAACAAGGCGCCTCAGATGTGTACACAAAGTTGTTTTCAGGTCTTGAAAAGTGTTATGATGATGTCAGGTTACCTACCTTCAACTCTAACCTCTGTGGAAAGTCAAAAAATACTCTGGTAAAGGCAGTTCTAATTGATGAAAACCCCAGTACCCTTATAGTTAAGAACTGTTTGGATGGTTTCCCAACTGTTTCTCAAAGTGTAACTCAACATCTCTGTCCCAGCTTTGAAAATCCTATTGGAGTTGCATTGGGCAAAAACTGAAGTTGAGTTAAATTTAATGAGTCTTAACTTCTATGTTGTGAAAGTTGAAACACTTGAAACACATCTGAGACATAGTTTTTTACAGAAATGAACTGTTTTGAACAGTTTCTGGGTGAAAAAAAAGCCGTTACACATGTGTACACAAAGTGAATTTCAAACCCTGAAGCTAAGTATGGTGTAATAAGGCTACCTTCAACTCTAACGCTGTGTAGTAAGTCAAAACTATGGTAAAACAGTTTTAAAATGATAAAACCCTCAGTACCCTTATGGTTAAGAACTGTTTGGATGGTTTCCCCACTGTTTTCATAGTGCAATTCAATATCTCAAACTCAACATTTGACATTTCAATACAGGTTGCATTGGGCAAAAAACTGGAAGTTAGAGTTAAATTTAATGAGTCTTAACTTCTATGTTGTGAAACCACCTAAAACACACTTCTACAAAATATAGTTTTTTACAGAAATGAACTGTTTTGAACAATTTCCTGTTGTTGGAAAACAAGGTATCACACATGTGTACAAAAGTTGTTTTCAGGTCTTGAAAAGTATATGATAGCTTCAGGTTACCTTCAACTCTAACTCTGTGGAATGTCAAAATACTCTGTAAAGGCAGTTCTAAATGATGAAACCCCCAGTACCCTTATGGTCAAGAACTGTTGATGGACTTCACAACTGTTTTTCAAAGTGCACTTCGACATCTCAAACTCACTTTTTGAAATCCCCTTTGATTTTGCATTGGGCCAAATCTAAAGTTGAGTGAAACTCAATGAGTCTTAACTTCTATGTTGTGAAACCACTTGAAAAACATCAGCGACATAGTTTTTTACAGAAATGAACTGTTTTGAACAGTTTCCTGGTGGAAAACAAGGCGTCACACTGTGTACACAAAAGTTATTTTCAGGCCCTGAACGCGTTATGGTGAAATAAGGTTACCTTCAACTCTAACGCTGTGTAAAGTCAAAATACTCTGGTAAAAGCAGTTCTAAATGATGAAATCCCCAGTACCCTTATGGTTAAGAACTGTTTGGATGGTTTCCCCACTGTTTTTCAAAGTGCAATTCAACATCTCAAACTCACCTTTTGACATTCCAATTGAGTTGCATTGGGCAAAAACTGAAGTTGAGTTAAATTTAATGAAGTCTTAACTTCTATGTTGTGAAACCACTTAAAACACATCTGCGACATAGTTTTTTACAGAAATGAACTGGTTTGAACAGTTTCCTGGTGGAAAACAAGGCGTCACAAATGTGTACACAAAGTGAATTTCAAGCCCTGAAACGCGTTATTGTGAAATAAGGCTACCTTCAACTCTAACGCTGTGTAAAGTCAAAAAACTATGGTAAAAAAAGTTCTAAATGATAAAATCCCCAGTACCCTTATGGTTAAGAACTGTTTGGATGGTTTCCCAACTATTTTTCATAGTGCACGTCACATCTTAAACTCACTTTTTGAAATCCCCATTAACTTGCAATGGACAAAAACTGAAGGTGAGTGAAACTCAATGAGTCTTAACTTCTATGTTGTGAGACCACTTGAAATACATCTAGGACATAGTTTTTTACAGAAATGAACTGTTTTGAACAGTTTCCTGGTGGAAAACAAGGTATCACACATGTGAAAAAAAGTTGTTTTCAGGTCTTGAAAAGTGTTATGATGAATTCAGGTTACCTTCAACTCTAACTCTGTGGAAGTCAAAATACTCTG
>NW_024377245.1:0-13721 GCF_016835505.1 Polypterus senegalus
TCGCCCCCGGGGTCTGTCAATCACGCCTCTGTACTTTTGTACACACCCCCCGGGCTGAAGCAGATGGGAGCAGGATGTCTGCTCCCCCCATTAAACTTACCTTTTATGACCCAAGGTCCCAAAGGGCCCCGCTCGGCTCAAAAAGATGATCAGCCCCAGTTTTAGCATCAACAAAGATGGCCACCATTTTCCCCTTGGACGACTGACAAAGGCCCGACGGAAACAGCGACCGCAACAGGCAGAGATCAGACCGGAAATGCCCATTAAACAGGTGGCACAGGTGGGTACGGAAATCCCAGGGGGGGACAACCCCTTTAAAAAATCTGATGATGTATAATAGGGGCGCCTATACTACTCCTACCCGGGCCCATAGCCTCAAATTAGTGCCAATATATCACCCTGAAAGGGAAGTTGCAAAACAACCAGAAGTTCGGGAAAACAAAAAACCTGATCTAAACCCTGGTGTTCTCTCATTAAGAGCTAAGCGGGTAAGGGGAACACCCTGGGGAGGGTGGTAGTGAGGAGGCCCTCCCCCCTCACCATCCGTTTGGCTCCTGATTCTCAAATAAATCAGTCCCCCAAACAAGTTTGATACTTAACGATGAGAAAAGTCACAAAATCATAGAATTTTCTAGCAAATTCTAAAAAAACCTGATCTAAACCGGGTAGTTCTGCTTGCTGCTGGGGGGGAATGCCCGGGATGGTGTGTGAGTGAGGAGGGCCCCCCCCCCCTCAGTCCGTTGATCTTTTAGTTTGCTCAAATAAATCATACCGAAAGAAGCTATGATATTAGCGCGTGAGGAATCGAAATCAGGGAATTTTCAAGCAAATTATGAAATAAACCTGATCTAAATCAATAGTTCGGGTTTGCTGCTAAGCGGGGTAAAACACCCTGAGGATGGTATTTGAGTGGAGGGCCCCCCGCTCAGTCCGTTTGCCTCTCAGATTCGCTCAAATAAATCAGTCCCGAAGCAAGCTTGATCAACGTGGGAAAAATTACAAAATCATAGAATTTTCTAGCAAATTCTAGAAAATACCTATTTAAACCGGAATAATTTTCTTGCTAGCAAAAGGGGGGAAAGGAATGCCCTGAGGATGGTGTGTGGTGATGAGGGCCCCCCTTGGCTATCTTGGCCTCCCCAGATTGCCAAATAAATCAGTCCCCAAAAAAATAGTAAGAAGATAAAAGAAGCGGAAATCAGGGAAATTTTCAAGCAAATTATAGAAATAAACCTGATCTAAACCTTGAAGTAGTTCTCTTGTGAAAGCAGACAGACAGACAGACATTGGTTTTTTATATACAGAGAAAAAATTTGGGTTTTTTCCCGTTGTTGATACCGTAGTTTTCCCAAATTTTTTTTATTTGTTTTGAAAACCATTGAAACAAAACCTCGGTTTACAAGGGGAGGATGGGAAGTGCCGTGCGTTGTTAGTGCTGGGGTTATTTAAATTTGTGCCCGGTCGGTGTTCGCCTAAAAAGGTGGGTGAATCTGTGGTTATGGAGCTTTCTAAATATTCTCTTGTCAGGCTTTGAGTTTGAAATCTTGTTTTGAATCTAAAGATCAATTTGATTTTGGGTTTGACCATCGCTTTGTATTTTTTTGGGTGTTGTTTCATTTCCTGGCCTTCTTTTTTCTTTTCTCTGTGGGGCAGAACACACAAACTCTCTTCAGGATAATGAATACAGTGGGGAAAAAAATATTCAACCCCCTTTAAAAATCATCATAATTTTTTACTGACAGAACACTTATTTATCCTTTCATATTTTTTTGAACCTTATTTGTAAAACATTTCTAAAGTCAAAAAAAAAATTCATCAGTAGATATTTAATTGGAAAATAAAACTCCAAAGTTAAACCATAAGTATTTAAAACCTCTGGTTTGAAATCAGGTTTAAAAAAATGCCCAAAAGGGGACAGTCATTTGACCATAATTAAATATAATTAATTTTTTTGGGGTCCTTGATATATCTCGATATAAAAAGCACTCTTTTTTGGGCTATAGTTTGGGTGGACAACCCTGCAAAAAAAGAAAACAAAGGGCATTCGTGATGTAGCAAAATCATTGAAATGTGGCAGAATATCTAAAAAATATTGGAAAAATAGAATGTCCCCTTTAGTACTTTGGATCCCTTAGAAAGTGGAAGGTTCATACAGCACCCAGACTCTTCCCCCGGGCTTTCCCCAAAACTAAACATCAAAAAAAACATCAATTGGTGAGAGGGCAACTAAAAAAACAACATATTCAGGGGGTCTGGGGTGCTCTTTGGCTGAAACTGGGGAAAATGCAAAGGGGCCACAATTTCAAGAGCTCTGAAAAAAAAACCTCTTGGGGGGTAACAAAAAAGAAGCTGTTCCTTAGGGTCCCCAAAAAAAAGCATATAGGGCTTTTTCTACAAAGCATGAGAAAGACCCAGTTAAGATGTGGGAGAAAATTTTTGGTCAGATGAGACTAAAATAAAACTTTTTGGCCACCTTCAAAAAAGTATGTGTGGGGTATAACTAAAACTACCTAACCCCACAAAAAAACCATACCTACGGAAAAATGGTGGGGGGAGCATCATCTACTGGCATCTTTTTATGTTAGGACTGGGAATCTTGTCAGAGTTGAAGGGACAATGGATAGACAAAAAATACTGCACAGTATTGCAGGAGAATTTTTGTTCCAGTCTCCCTTTTTAAACCCTACGGCTCAGGGAAGATTCATCTTTCAAACTTGACAAGGGCGTTAAGCAAATTTTATTCAAGAGGGGGCCAAGGACCCCAAAAGGATATCTAAAATTTTAAGGCTGATACAGTGGCTAAGTCTCTCTCTCTCTTTTCGGCTGCCATATTCTGACAGGCCAAGCTGTATATTTAGGCGACCCCATCCAAGAGCCATGCGGGGCAGCATTAAACCCGGAGGTTGGGGGCCCGAAATCTCAGCCCCAAACAGCGGTGCGGTTATAAAGCAGCTTTTTTTTCCCAAGCCCCGCGGTGAAAAGAGTTTAAAGAAAACAAAACAATCAAATATACATGCCCAAAAAAGGGCTCTTCTGAACCCGTCTGTTGGGGGGGGGCCCAGTTTTATACCCTAGAATGTAATTTAATATCATTAAAAAATTTTAACAGCCCAAACTTTTTATTATACAAAAACCCTTTTAAAGCCTCTTCAACCCCCCTTGAACAACTTGATTTCTTGGCCCCTTTTTTGTTTGGGGTTTTCAGATGAAAGCAAAGGGAAAAACGTGATAAAGGAACTCATGTGTGGAATGCTCAGCCCTTGAGTTCCTTTTAAAACATTTTCTGTTTGTAAAAAAAAAGTACTTTCAGGGTTTTAAAAAACTTACCCAACAAAATTAGACAAGGGCGAAGAAACTTTGGGGAAACCCCCTTTTTTTGGGAAAAAAGGAAAGGGGGGGGTCAGGAGGGGTTTAGGGAAAAGGGTGGGGGAGGGGGGAGGAAAGGTGGAGTGGGCGGGGGGGTGTGGGGTGGCTGTTTTGATTTAAACTTTTTTTTTTTTTGTGTAAAAAGTAAGCCTTTGCCTTTGAGGCAGTAAAATACTTGGATACAATTATCTTATAAAAGGGGAACAATAAAACAAGCTACAAGCGGGAGAAAAATTTAAAAACAACCCCGTGGAGATAAAAAAACCCGTTTAAGCCTTTTTGGGGCCCAAAAAAGGTGGACATAAACCATTTTCCCAAGGATTAGAAATGTCAGAATTAGGAGCTAGTTCATGTCAAACCCAGCTAAACCCTGGTGATTGATCCATCAGGAGCTGTATTATTGGGGGATATAGGTACAGCATGCATCCCAAACATAGCAAAAAACGCCTCCTTTCTAAACCAAGAGCATATCTAAAGCCAATCTTTTTCCCCGGGCCCCAGGGGATTTTTTATAAAAAGTTGCTCATGGATCCCTTTCAACAGCTTCTTTAGAAAAAAATTTAAGAATCTTTGTTGATTATAATAAAGGGGTTAATAAATCTACATTTTTTTTTATAGTAACCTGGGGGAAAAATAGACTAAAATTCAGAAACAAACGGTCCCTTGAACATCGGGAAATTTCCCGGGAGGGACTGAATGGAATAAAAAAACCACCCAGGGCCATGTAGGGAAAAACTGGGAAGGGCCCACAGAATGGGGGTTGATGATGTCGGCCAAACCGGTCGACACATGGAAGGCATTAAAAGGGGAAAAGTGGGAAGGCATAACAAATTGTTTAAACGGTGCCAGCCCAGTCAGGTGGAAGGATGCCCAAGAAATTTTTAACCTATGGCACATCCCCAAAATATCAGTTTTCCCGGGGTAACCCGGGAAAATTGATAATTTGGAAAGCTAAACGGGAAAGGAATTTTGGGGAAAAAGTTTGGAAAAAAAAAGGGGGATGGGATTTTTTTCCAACTTTTTGTGCCACGGGAGGAAGTAAGGTTTCTAAAAACAGGTATAAATACCTTCATCGGGGCGGGAAATTTCCCCGGAGTCATGGGAAGAGTGGGGGAAAAAGAGAAGGGAAAGTGTAATGTAATTAGAGTAAATTGGAATAGGGGAAAAGAGAAAAAAAAGGGAAGAAGTGGGAAGGGGAAGGGCCCCAGTAGGATCAGATATGTTAGAAAGGGGGAAAAGGGACAGGGGCCCAAAAAATGTTGGGGCCCTAGCTATAGCACATGCATAGCAACCCAGATTGATTCACTTGTCTGGCCGAATATAATCCCCATTGAAAACCCAAGGTTTCCTGATCCCCATACCCAAATTTCAATCGAAAAGTAGAAAAAAGGTTGGAAATATTCAAAAACCCTTGACGGGGGGGGGGGGGTTTTTGGACCGGGGGTAGGAGAGAGGTGTGTGTGGGGGAAATGGGGGGTGTTAGTAACGGGGTTTCCCTCAACCTTAATTTGGAAACCCCCAGAGGATCTATTCCAGATACAAAACCTAAAATACAGGTTCCGAATCATGTAAAAAAGGGGGTTCTTCAGGTAAAGTAAAAAGTGTTACAATGGTATTGGCACATTCATGGGGGGCATTTTCCTTTTTTATAATAGAAAAGCGATTTTTCCCAAAATTTCCTTTCCTTATGGGGTTAATAAACCCCAGTTCCAAGTATTCCCAAAACCCAGCCCACATGTCATAGTTACTTCTAAATCCAGAGTTTGTAACAGTTACACACACATATTTGTCAGACCAGTTCCCCCCGGTTTGTGACCCACCCCACATTAATAATAGAACGGAAATCCACCTGAACTGATGGGGTGTTTCCCAAAAAGGAAAAAGTCAAAGGTGACCAAAAACGGTGAAAAGGGGGAGGGAAAAAGGGCAAAAGTGGGGACCACAATAAAAGGGTGCCATTTTTTTGCAATGTGAGATGTGAACCCAAGAGGCAGTCCCTCAACTTTAAAAACATGTGGTGTCAAAGCAGAATTTGGGGCCCGGTCCTCTTCCCCGAGGGTAATGCCAATGTTTCCTTGAGTATCTCTAGCCAGAATCCGGCCTAATGGAACCCGGGGGGCCCTTTTGATGGAGGCCCAAATTTCCCTCCGGGCCTGATTCACCTGCTCGTGGATTTCCCTTCAGAGAAGCTGGGAGACCTGAAGGACGGGAAAAGAAGATCATTGCCCCACAGTATGCAGTGTAACGTACCTATGACCAAACCCAAACGGCATTGGTCCACCCGATCAAATTTGGACGACACCCCTAACTGCCAATGTGTTTTTCCCCTTAATCCCATAAAAGGCCCAAAGAGGCGGGCATCAAAAATTAAATTTTTTGCTCACAGTTTTTCCCAAATTTTTAGATTGAAAAGGTACCATTGCATCTTTCCCCAAATACCTCCCTCGGGGGGGTATTTTGTAATGACTTTTATCTGGGGGCCAGGTGGTTATTTAATTTATAATGGAATTTAAAAATTGCCATTATCATTTTGTAATTTCTTTTGGTTTTCCCCCCATCTAGGAATGTTTTCCTTTTAAATAAGCTTTTTGGGTTTACCCCATTTTTGGGAAAGGGGAAGGGCTTCCACCCATGGGGGAACCATCAACAATTCTTCAGTGTCGGTCCCCCGTGGTGTTAATTAAGGGAAGTCCTTTAAAGGGTTTTAAAATGGACCCATTGGGAATTGGGAATTAAAAGGGACTTCCCGGGGTTTCCCCCTTTCCCATTAAACTTTTGACATAATGCACAGCACCTGCAAACTGCTCTGCATATGTGAAAAACCTAAAACTTCCAATATTTTTCAACATCTTGAACCAGGGCGTTTTTTCCAGCATGGTCTAAGCCATGGGCGTTTTTTTCCATACCTGGGAAAAAAAGTTTTTTGGGGGGAAAGGTTTTTAATTTGTTATGGGTCCAGACTCCATCAGAGAGGGCCCCTTCTTTGGACCTTTTTTCTCTTTTCTGTGTCGTGGCTGCATTCTGTAAAAAATAATTTGATTATAAAGTGTCCTGGTCATTTCTCTGTTGGAAAAAAAAAGATTGGTGTGTTATTACCCTGCCCCTTTTTAGCAAAATGATAAACAAATTTGTCTCCGCTGACAGGATCCTGTTTTCCTATTGAGCGACTTTTAACGATTTTGCTTTGTTTGGTTTTTGTTATGGCCTCTAAGGGGGATTCTTTTATTTTTTTGGAATGGGCTTGCCAGTACTGGTTTGAACCCCTAAATTTTCCCCAAATGCCCATGATCATGGCAGACCCCAAAAAGCATATCTAGAATTAGTATATAGTTAAAATTTTTCCCCTCGAAAACGGGAAAAAACTCAGGTGGGGAGCTACCCAACTCAGCTGCCCCCCAATTTAAACTTGAAAAAACCGGTTTTTGTTTCCCAGCAGGTGGTAAATTTTGACCACTGAAAGAGCTGGTTAAAAGGTGTTCCATTTTCCAATCATAAAACACCCATCCACAAAATTATCTCTCCTTTTTCCCAAAAGGGTGTTTCCTGTAGGTCTGGTCTAGGTTTTAAAACCCTTTGGGAATTTTATCATGACGGTTTTTCCCTTGATTTTCATTTGGGGAAGCAATGTAGCTGGATTTAAGGTGGAGCACCTTTCTATGGTAACGTTTGACAATGTCCCGGTATTTTTTTGGTGTGTATTGCCCTAGCAGTAATGAGATTGATGTTTTAGCCTGTACTAAAATGGGTGTAAAATGAGGCATTTTACCACAAAGGGGGGGCCCCTTGGGGGCACTATATCTGTCCCCAAAAGCATTTGCCCCTCTGTTGTGGCTGCTACAGCTCTGAAACAGGTTGGATGTCCCACAGCCATTTGGATCCAATTTTAAAAAAGGCTAAGCCTTTTTTTTTCTTGGGTTGTGAAAAAAAATGCTTTCCCATATACCCCCCTTTTGCCCAAAAAACAGAGTGAATGGACGAGATAGCCCAACAGTCCCAACGCATGCCCAAACAGTAGGGCATTTTTTTTTTTTTTTTTTTTTAAAAAGTTACATAGAGCCTTCCCAGCTTGTTTCATTCCATCCACCTGAAAAGAAAGGGGAGATCGGGGGTTTGACCGCTAAAGTTTCCAAAAGCTGTGCTCTTTCATTGAAGTTTAAAATCCATTGCCGGCGGTATCCTTAATGCCTAATACAACCAAAACCTGGTTTTGTAACATGTCTTGTCAGGGGGGGTTTTGAATGGGGTTTATACGGTCCTAAAAGAGAGAGAGAGAGAGAGAAGGCTCTTTTCACCCAAAAATGTCATGACCTGAATATTTCACAGTTGTTTGGAAATTTAAATGCAGTTTTGTTTTAAAACTTTTGGCCATTTTTTTGCTAAATAAAACAATTGCTGAGTATCCCGTGCCCAAACTGCTTCCGTATTCTACACAACATTCCACATACTGTATCAATACACTGTCTTTTTTCCGGCCAAATTTTAAATTTTGAGCAAGAGCTTTATCCAATACACAAGGGGGTACAATAAATCCCAGGGCATAACGGTCCATGTCCAACAGCGGTTTTGGAAAATAAAAGGGAAACCAAATTGAGAGTCGGGGTGCAAAGGGGTCAACAATAAGCGTTAGCAATGTCAATTTAAAAAGGGGAAATAACAGGCGGACGAGGGGTATCGTAGAAAGAATAGTGGAAGGTTGGGAACAATAGGTGCCCTAGGGAAAAAATGCAGAATTTACGTGTCCCGAGATCCCTTTAAAAAAAAACCCCCATGAACCGTCAGCCTTTTAAACAGGTAAAACGGGGGGGTTGACTGGGGGAAATGTTTAATTTGAATGATTGCTCCACGTTTCACGAGATCGGAATGTCGGGGGAGATGCCCGGCTCTGCTGCTGGAAACAGAAAGGGTACTGGGAGCAATGCGGGCAGAAGGGGGATTTTGGGTAAATCCCCCCAAGTGGCTCCAATTGCTATCCTTCCATAAAATTTTTCCCCCGGGGCCAAAAATGCATCGGGAAGTGAGGAAAACCAAAAAGGGAGGCGGTTGGCAATGAAAAGCACAATGCACGATGTACCCAAAAAAAACATGTTGAAGCACAAAAATTTAGTTATCAAATGAATTGAGGTATCAAAGTACCCCAAACAACATGCAACCAGTCCGTCCTATTGAGACATTGTTTTTACCCAATCCCCAATTTTAGCTCAGTGAACGGTGCCCATAATTGGCTAAAAAAAAAAAAAGGGGAACCAAACCTCGAAAAAAACCTTTTTGGGGAAAATGGGGAAGTGCACCCCAAACAGCAGCGTGTGTGTCATTAGAAAAAAATAAAGGGAAAATGAAGGGGCTCTGGGCCCCATACCTGAAAAAAAAAAGAAATTTTCCCAAAAAGGGGTGTCCCCTTCAAAAGGGAAAATTTCTGGGCGGCAGTGATGGAGGGTGGTGGGGACTTGCAAGGGGGGAAAAGAATATAAGAGTGTGGGGGTTTAAAAAAGAATGGGTGTGTGAGGAGATGTTCAGGGTCCCGGCTGCAAAAGGGGGCTTAGGGAGGGTTTGGCACAGGGGAAATTTTGGACAGAAAAAGTGAAACCCTCCTTTGGTTAAAAAATAGAGAGGGAGAGTTTAGTCATCAGATCCCTTCCTAACAGATTAACAGGGCAGAGCTGATTTAACAAAAAACGGTTTCATCAAAGGGGGACCCACTGGAATGAACTGAACTCGAAAAGGTTTAGACACCAAATAAAAAAGGTTTTTCCAGAAGCACTAGAACAGTCAGGGGTATCGTTCGAGGGGAGATTAGAAAAAAGTTTCAGTGCCATTCAGCAAAAATCAATAAAGGATCTGTGTCCCCATGGCGAGAGAGCAAAAGGCAACTGAAAAGAGTGGCTGGGGGGTCCCTGTGAAAAGGGAAAATCCTCAGGTTCAGGTAAGGAAGGTGGGGAGGAAGCTGATGTGGGCAATTTCGGCAGAGGGGGTCCCATCGTAACAGGCAAGAATTGTAGGGTTGCCCTTTATCTGGGGGAGAGGCGGCTGTGCAGACAAAAAAGAATTCGGATTAGGGAGTAAAATCCATGACCTCTCCCCGGGTTCGCCCCTGTTCTCCCGGGAAAAAACCACGTCTTTCCCTCCTCTCCCCCGCCCCGAGCTCCACCTGCATAAAACCCTTTTTTGCCGCGATTCTTGGTCCGGTGTCTGACTCTTTTGTTTAGTCCTTTGTTCAAACATGCTCCGTATGTCTTTTAACTTCATCAAAAGTGGCACTTTCTCATCCAAATACAGGACGTGCGTACTTTATTTTGAATATCACTTCTGAGTCCTGACACAAAAGGAGGGAAATGCTGCCTTGACACGGTCATCGGGCTTTTTTTAAAAAAAATGGGTTTTTCTAAATCCCCGAATGCGGTGTGCCCCTTTTATCTACTTCTCATCTTTCTTTTGTTTGGCAGCTGAAAAGGGTTTTCAGTCAGTTGCCCCTTTTTTATTTGCAGCTATTGCAGTTTCACAGATTCCCCCTTTGGCAAAAAGGGAAAAAAACCCTCTTTTTTTGTCCCGGGGGAATGCCTCTTTCAATGCCACTGTACTCCATTATGCTGCCCATAATTGAACAGTAGCCCAAATGGTGCCCATCTTTCTGCGTAGCACTTTGGGGCCCCCTCGGCTGCACCGGGTTATATATGTTGTCTAATTGCTCCCTGTTCACAAACTTCAACCCCCCGATTACCTTACGATCGGCGAAATTTTGGGCACTGTCTTTCCAAACTCTTGAATATCCCCGGGTTTCGGTGTATCTTTCAATGAGTGGGGTTATTTTTATTTGTGGGATTTTTAGGAACCCTTGGGGGTAAAGGGGAAAATTTTCAAAAGGGGAACCTTTTTCTGAGGGGTTTTTCTTTTTGCACGTTGTGAAATGGAGGGGTTTTTTTGTAAAATTAGAAAAAACCTCTCCAAAGGCTAACCGTGGCCGTCAGTCCCCATCATCAGGATGTGTAAGTGAGGGGGGGGTCACATTGATTTGTTCATCAAAAAAAATCATCAGTAACTGGGCATCGGAAACCCCCAGGACCGTTGGGGGAATGATTGAATGTTGGAGTGGGGAAGGGGGTTTTGGGTAAAGTGTTGCGGGAAAGCACTGGATATAAAAAATTTTTTTTTTTCCTCCTTCTCCTTTTCCCTTTCCCTTTAGACTGGGGTCCCATGTCAGCCTACACTTTCTGTAAAAACTATAAACCCCGCTGTTCTTTTTTTTTCCCTTTTTAAATTTTTAAAATTTGAACTAAAAAACTCATTCCGTTTTTTTTTTTTTTTTTTTTTTCCCCCTTCAACTTTCGGGCTTTAATTTAACCCAAATTTCCCTCTGTCATAAATATCCATCCCATAAGGACCTCCATTAAAAAACAACCCTGTGTTTTTTGCACAGTAATTTTTTAATTCCTTTTCTCAAAATTCCTTCCACTGGCCCATCCACCTCCACTGTCCTTATTCCACCTCCTACATGTTTTTTTTTTTTTTTTTTTTTTGAATTCCTGTCTTCTTTTTAATGAGCTTTCTAGTGAACCCCCCTTTCGATCCCGACAGGCACTGGGGGCCTGGCGATCCCCCAAAATAAAAACCTTCAACGTTAGGTTTTTTTGGAATCTTTGGGGACTGTTTGACTGGCTAGGGATTAATTTTTTCCCCTGGGGAGTGGCAGGATCTCAGGAAAATAACTCCCCTTTTTTAAACCCCTTTCCCCGCCGTCCGCTCCTATTCCCGGATTAAAAGCTTGGGGGACTTCTTTTCCTTATTTGCATCAGCAGAATCCTACATCAATACGCCCCCTGGGGTCCGGGTTTTGGAGGTTTTTCTCCGATCCCTTCATCAGACGGTTTGTATGCGTCAATCTGCCGGGGGATTGTCTCCCCCTCCCCTTTAACCCGTTGAAACAAAAATATGACCCGACAGCGGGTGAAAAAATCGACCTCCCGTTTATTTAGACACACATTCTCCCAAAACCCCCCCTTTCCCCCTTCCCCTTATTATAGGGTTTCCCCTCGCCCCTTTTCTAATTCTTTCCCCAGGGGGGACAACTAACATTCACACTTTCCCCATTTCCGTATGGTCCCAAGTCACTTTCCTGGCCCTTAAAAAACCTCCCATGTATTTTTTCCCTACAGTATGCTTTCTTATTCTTTATTTTGCATATGCTTTTTTTTCCTTTTTTTTTCTATTTTTACTTCCCCAAAACCAGTCAAACTAACAGGGAAACCCCCCCATCTATTCACCTGACTCCATCCACCTGCATGGGGAAAAGCCGTCAAGTCTTGCCTCGTATCGGTGGGGGGGAGGTCAGGGAATCCCCCCCAGGGGAAAAGCCCAAAGGGAGGCCAATCCTACATTTCCGAAGCTGGACCCGATCCGGCCGGAATCGGCTCCACCACGGTCATCTGGACGATCCTGCGGGGCCGTCTGCCGTTCCTGCCCCACGTTTGGGCGCCAAAACTGTGGACTAAATCTCAGACCAACAGCAGGTGCGGTATAAAGCAGCTTTATTTCAGAGTCACGGTGAGAAGGTTTCAAAAAAGCAGACAATCAAATATACATGACAGCGTCAGGGCTCTTCTGAACCCGTCTGTTGGGTGGGGTCCATTTTTATACCCCTAGAATGTAATTTAATATCATTATAAAATGTAACAGTCAACAACATTTATTATACACAAACCTTTAGCCTCTTCAACGCCCCTTGACAACTTGATTTCTTGGCTCCTTTTGTTATGGCGTTCAGATGTAAGCTAAGGGAAAACGTGATAAGGCAGACTCATGTGTGGAATACTCAGACCTTGAGTCCTTTGCACAAACATTTTTCTGTTTGCTAAAACAAAGCATGCTATTACATGGTTTTGTAAAGCTTACTTCTCAGACATGAATTAGTACAAGGGAACGAAGAGAACATTCGTCTTCCACAAGGTCAAGCAACATACAGGACAGAAAGCCACTTGGGTAGCTTAAGCAAGATGAGCTGCTTATTACATAAGTTGAAGTATCATTACTTTCCCAACACTCACATTCATTTCTGCATTCTAATATTTTGGACATATTATCCATAATACATGAATAAACATGTAACTTCTTCTCCTGCCTGTTTTCTATACTGTTTAGTTAGGAGTTACAGATGTAAAAGGAAAGAGGAATGTATTTAACTACAGACATCAAGCTAGGTAAGAATACACATACAGTACAAAGGCTATGGATAGGATTTGAGTCCACAACAACACTATACAGTTGACACAGCACCAGGTAGATGGGACCCTGATTTCGCAGGGTATTTCAAACCTCCTGCAATACATTAAAGTGAGGACTATTGTGAACTGAACCCAGGGTCCTAAAGAAGGAGCAATAAAAACAGAAACAGACAGGATGATATCTGAGGTCCCAGAGATCAATGGAATTATAAAGTGGAAAGAGATCTTATCAGATATGAGATTGTTATGATTCATGCAATTGTACTCTATACAGCTGATAGATAGATAGATAGATAGATAGATAGATAGATAGATAGATATGAAAGGCACTATATAATATATAGATAGACAGATAGATGTGAAAGGCACGAGGGACTATATGATAGATAGATAGATAGATAGATAGATAGATAGATAGATAGATAGATAGATGATATGAAGGCGCTATATAATAGATGATAGACAGATAGATGTGAAAGGCTATATAAAATGATAGATAATAGATAATAGATAGATAGTGTGAAAGGCACTATAATAGATAGATAGATAGTGTGAAAGCACTATATAATAGATAGATAATAGATAGTCCAGAGAACTAGGCATCTTGTAATTCATAGCTTACCGGACCATTTGGAGAGAGAGCCAGACTCAAGTTATGATTGTCTTTCTCTTCCTTCTGCAGTAGTGAAAGAGTCTGCAGGAATATATAATCAGGGAGTTGAATAAAAGGGCGTGCCCTGAGTGTCACATCTCATTCTGATCATTGTCTTGGATGAGAATGGGTTCCAAGCTGCCTGACACAAAATTTGTCAAAGCTGCACTTTAGTCTACTCAATTTAGAGCGGATTGGGCCAAATGTTCTTACTTGCCTCAAATAACACTTTTGTTTTGTTAATATTAAAACAGGGTTGCCAGTTGGCACCAACTTTAATGGGTTCCACAACTTTCTGATGACATTTACAGTGAGTTCCAATAACAGCAGTCTAGAATCATGCAATTTGCAAAGCACAGTTCAAACATGGACAAAACAAGAAAAGGATATACTATAGTACAATATTTTTATGGTAAAATCTGTGCAGTGAAGAAGAAAAAAAAAATGAATGGTCTCTTCCTCATAAAAGAGCAAAATTAAGAACAAGTCTG
>NW_024377246.1:0-5889 GCF_016835505.1 Polypterus senegalus
CACTCCCTTTTTGCAGGCAGGCAGTTTTTTTTGGACTCTGTTTGTAAAAACCCTATTACAATGCCTCAAAAATTTTTTTGCAGCGGGAAACCTTGGCGGGTTCCCCAAAACCCTTTTCCACGTCTCTGGTCTCCATTGACCCCACAGGAAAGAAATATTTTAAAATTATATCTTTTTTGGAAAAATTTTCCCATTCAAGTCACCCTCTTAAATAATTATCAAAAGTTAAAATTTTATACATTACATATAACATCTTCATGGCTGTTTAGCAGATTGTTGCCCTATTTTATTTGTTTTTTTTTGTTTGCTTTCCCATTTAATTTCCTGGTTTTATTTATTTTCCCCCATATCAAAAGTCTTTAAAACCCAAAGATTTTAAAAGGGTTTTTTTTTTTTTCTTACTACCAAATTTTTCCCTTTTTTTGTTTTAAAAACCCCAAATTCCCAAAAACATTTTAAAAGTTGTGTGGGGGTTTTTTGGGGGATGAAGTTCTTGGAAAATTCAGTCATTTTTTTGGAATAAAAGGGAATGCAAACCATCACAGAACCCCCAAAAATATATAAACCTTTTTGCCTTTAAAAGTATTTTATTCTAAAATCTAAACCTTTAAAATTTAATTTTAAAATTATGGCCAAAAAGTATGGTCTATTAGATTGCACAGTTTAAAATAAGGTAGTTAGGGCCCACACATCATGGTCAAATTAAGCAGAGACCCTGCTAGCCTTTTTGGGTTTTGTGTATGTCAGGGGCCGAAAGGGGACTGGATTTTGCTTTGCTGAAAAAAATTATGTATTGGTAAAATTGAAAGAATTGTTCATGTTTTTTTCAGTGATTTTTCTCCTTGGAGGATAAGGGAATGATCTGCTATGGCTGCAAAAAAGAAAAGGGGGCCCATTTTTGTCTGGTTTGAAAAAGAAAATGGTTGTATTTTCAGGTGTCAGCATATAACCCTAGAAAACAATTGAAAAAGGAAAATTTTTCAAAAAACCCTGGATTATTTTTCTAAACCCCTTTTTCCAAAAATTGGGGGTTTTAAATAATCACATCCATCCACCCCACACTTATTTTTGTCCCCTTTTTTCCTGAAGGTTGGTGCTCGTACATAACATTAAATTTTCCCCAATTTCAAGGGGGGATGCTATACTAAAACAAACCCCTATCAACAAAAAAAGGCCGGAATAGCTGCCACCCTGTTTCGTGGTCTTTAAATTTAAGTTTATGGCTTTTTCTAAAATCAGAGACAGAAAGTCAAAGCACTTTAGGATCAAAAGATTAAACTGATTAATAAAAGGCAAAATAAAAAGAATAGAAGAAAGTTAAGGCAAGGAAAAAAAAAAGGGAACAAAAAAACCAAAACCTTTAAAATTTCCCTTAGAAAAAGGCTCACATGTTTAAAATAAAAGTAAAAGAATAGTTTTGCTAACAAAAACCAGCAACAATGATTTACTTGTATTTTTTTTTTACTAACAAAGTAAGGTTATTTCAAGTTATCAACTTAAATTTTTTGGTCCCCGATTTTGGGGACAAAAATTTAATTCATTGGGCAAGTGTCAAAACAACAAATTTTACTGAAACCCCAAAAAAAACAAATGAAAACTGGAATGTAACAACTCAAATACAATGTTTTAAAACGGGGTATATACTGCATCTTTTTGGGGGGGGGCTGGTTTCTTGAAGGGGGTTTATATTAAATGTTATGGTCACTGGCACTGTGTCACGCATGGAAAAAAAAAGGGAAACCCCCCTCTGGACAAGAAAAAAATACCACTGTCCAGGAAATAAAGGGGCATCTTGTTGATGTAACACCCTTTTTTCCACGGGTTAAGGGGGGAATTTGGAGAGGACTAATGGTTTTTCGGTTTTCCCCTTTCCCCAGTAAGCCCCTACCCCTTTTCCCCGGGAAACCCAAATTCCCCAAAAACCACCGGGCCTTTGGACCCCCAAATGACTAGGAACCTCGGGGAAGTGCTTTTTTCCCTGTTTTTTTTAAATCACCAGTGTGTGCTTTTTTTTGGCCCCTTTTTTGCCCTTTTTTCCAGCTGGGGCCTTTTAAATGGGGTCCTGCGGGTTTCCCCAGCACTTTTACCCGGCCCCTGGTTCATCATTTACAATGGAACAGAAAAAAGGGTTAAACTGGCCCAAAAGTACACATCATCAAGTAGTCAGAGTGGCTACCAACATATAAAAAAGGGAAAGCAGTGAGATTGAAGTCGGATCCCTAATTCTTAGTTACTAATTACACCTTAAGCACATTTTTTGAATAAAATGACTGGAATTAAAAGGGAAAAAAAAAGGGCCTTTTAACTGATGTTAAAATGGGGGTAAGTTAAAAAAAATATTTAAATAATTTTTTAAAAGTAACAATTTAAAAAAGGCAAATTTTTAAAGGTTGGGGGGGGAAAAGGAATTTTATTACTTTCCCAAATTGCTAAATGGAAAAAAACCGTGAACAAAAGTATAAAAAAAACTAAAAAATTAAAAAGAATGAAGGGGAAATTCCCCTTGAGATAAATGAACATGGAGCTAAAATTGATGATCATACCCGATTATAATAAAAAAAATGGGCAAAAAATGAAGCTAATGAATGACTTATAAAATGTACAAGGAAAGGGGCCTTTTGAAATAAATCTTCTTTCCAAGAAGAGATGATGTTAAAAATTATCTTTACATTACTTTAATAAAAACCCGTTTTTACCGGGGAAAAAAAAACAGGGGGAATTTTCTAAGCAGTTGTTTGCAAAAAAATAACTTTCCCCTTTTCCCTCAACCAAATAATACTCCTTTCCCAAAACAATCCCGGGAAAATGCCAATTACATCACTGAAAACTGGCATTAAAAAGGAAAAAAAAGGAAAATGAAGTAAAAGAAACTCCCTGGCCGGAAATCATAATTACTCTTCATAGTTATAATCAATCCCTCCCACCTTGGGAAAAAGCTGTCATTGGGAAATGTCACCTTTTAATAACCCCCCAAAAGTAAGTGTCCCGAAAGCTCCTCAAAATGCAAGGGGATTAAGTCATATTTAAAATTAAAATAAATTTCCCCGGCTATAAAATAAAATGGATAATTACTCAAAAATTTAAACTTAAGATGGCCTAATTAACAAGGCATTTCTTTCTCCATTACACAATTTTCCCCAAACCGGGGTCTAATATTTTAAAAGGTTAAGACAGATTTTTTTTGTACTTTTAGGGTATGTTGCAAAAAGGCTCATAAACCTATAATGGTTTTTTCATTTGTAGCACATCATGTTGTTTTTTATGTTATTATTTTTTAATATTCTACATTTTTTGATGCCTTTATTCCCGGGTGACTTAAAAAATAAAAGGGGAAGTTACAGAAAGGGACAAAAAGTTTACAAATTTTGAAGTTGGAAGTACATTAAAAACCTCAGGGTCTCATAGTAAGGCAGAGGTGGGGTTTGGGAAATTCGTAAACATCATGGGTTTTTTAAAATTTTAATTCAAATACTAAAATAAAAACTCATGGGTAGTTAAAAAGCCTGATTACATTAGCAAAAAAAAGGCCAATTGAAAACATCCCGCTGATACTTTTAAAAAAAATTTTAAGGTCAAGAGCTTGGGAAAGGGAAATTTTTTTCATGGCAATTTTTTGATTTTTTATTACTAAGGAAAAAGTTTACTGTCTTATTAAATAAAATTTTGACTTATTTCAAAAAATTACAAAAATTGTCCCAAAAAGGGCGAAATGGGGAAAAGAAAGAGGCTCAAGGCAAGTGTATACTAATAAATTATTTTAAAGG
The DNA here is from genome assembly GCF_016835505.1 of Polypterus senegalus. NCBI lineage: Eukaryota > Metazoa > Chordata > Cladistia > Polypteriformes > Polypteridae > Polypterus > Polypterus senegalus. The sequence continues at coordinate 3,765 of NW_024377246.1, forward strand.
GTCTAATCAAAATTAAACAACTTGAAAGGCCACCCTTTTCAATTCCCCTTTTTGCAAAATTTTAGGCAAGCAGGATGGGAAGGGGAGAGCTGTAGGATGGTACACCTACCTGGAATGACATAAAAAATAACCCCGGCTTAAAAAATGGACTTGGGAGTCAGCCATAAACCCCCTCAACTCTTTTCTGTTGCTTTTTTAAAATACAGACTCCCCAAAGTCCCCGTGGGCTATTTTTGTTTGCAAAGGTTTGGGTGGACTAAGGGAATGACATGGATTACTTGGGGGGAATTTGGGGTTTTCGGGGTAGCAACACAATTTGAAAGAAAGGATTGCCCGGCCTCCAAAAAAACTACAAAAGAACAGACCAGGGGGCCTCATGCATAGCGCTTTTTGCATAGAAATTCCCCTATAACATGACCCTAAAAACACAAAAAGCAGAAAAGCATTACGCCAAAAAAAGCAAAAACTGTGGTTTGGCCCAAATTACATTCTTTTTTCTTACATAAAACCCAGTCAAACGTGGGAAATTTAACCAAAACAGGCCTGCTGCCCCCCCCAACTCCTCTCCCAAAATTAACGCCTCTTTTTAATAGGCAAATCAATATAAATAGCCCTTAAGCTCAGTGTTTGGTAAAAGGCAATGGCAAAAGCGAGGAAAAATAGAAGAATTTTAAAGGAATACCAAGTGGAGCAAAGAAAACGAAAAAGTTGTCACATATCGTCACTAGTGAAAAGGCAGTCGTAACCCATACTGAGTGTCATATGAAGCTTAATATGGTACAGAGAAAAAAAGGCACACAGTGTGGAAAAAGCACAGAAATGTCAACTTTAATCTCTAAATTTCCACTTTAATCACGTACTAATTTTGTCATTAAAGTAGAATGTCATAAACTTCATCTTAAAATCGCTTAATTTACTGGTTTCTCAAATCCCATCGTAACTAAAGTAGCATGTTAAATGCTTTGTTTTGTATGATCTTCTATGTGCTCCATGTTGTGAATCACTATGCTTCTGTTCTTCTCTTCCTCCAACAGGACACAGAATCCATTACATTCATGATATTACAGTTCTCTGAATAATTAAAATACTGAGAAGTATCGGATATCATTTTCATCATGATAGGAGTTAAAGCTATTTATTAAACATGTGGAACACTGGACGCAGTGATTGTTCATGTCTTACTCAAGATGCTTGCTGCGCCATCGCGACCTTCGATGAAATGCTTTATTGTAGCAGTACTGTCTCTTTCAAACGTACTAACCTCCAATTCCTGTACTCTTTCTTTTCTCCAAATAAAATCGCCACACAATCAGCTCTGAAATAGAGCGTTAAGCCATCTGTAAGCTGAGAATGCGATTCTTCAAAACTTTTAAGGAACATTGAAATGTCTTCGTAATGTTTATTTATTCTATCCATCTATCCCTCCAGTGTCACCAGCCACAGCAAAAATACAGCACGAGGCAGGAACAACTGTGAAACGAAGTTCAAATTACTCGCTAAGCGCTATGGCTCCATATAGTTAAAGTTTTATCTGTATAATAAATATATTACATAAATACAGCACTGAGGCAGGAACAATTTGTGAAGCGGGCCAGATCCTGGCTAGCAAAGCGACACATTGCCCTCACATGTTATATTAACAATATAGATTGTTAAATGAAGTTAAAGTTTTTATGTATAATATAATAAACATATTTTGCTGCATTTCATCTTAAAAATGATATTGTCATCATATGTAAATACACGCTTTATAAAGTGGCTCAGGTTGTGCAATATTATAGCTGTATCATAAGTACAATTACCTCACTGTAAACTTGCAAAGTGCAAACAGTTGTACAAGGAGCACTTGATGGAGTGATTGGGTATGTATAGTTCTTGGGATGAAACTGTTTTAGAACCATGAGGTCCAAACAGGAAAGGCTCTGAAGCGTTTGTGGATGAGACCAATTCAAATATGTAATGGCTGAGGCAGGTGCTTGATGCCTATACGATAATTCTCTTTCCGATCAGCTGCTGTACTCCTGTGATTTACACTCAGATACGGTGATATAAATACTCTGAGTGGTTCAGTGAGAGTAATATGGAAAAAGATGATCTGTGCACCCAACCCGGCATGAAAAAAGAA
>NW_024377247.1:0-5109 GCF_016835505.1 Polypterus senegalus
TTGACTGGTGACTTTAAACTGGCCTCTTGTGAATGTGTGCTTGTGTCCAATGAAGGGCTGGTTCCCCTTCCAGAGTTGGTTTGTAACTTGCAGCTAAGCCATGTCCCTCAATGAATTGCCTTTTGTGGACTAATTCATTAAACATGTGAGTAATGACATGACAGGTGGCTTTTTTGAAACAAAGAGAGACAAGGTGACTTTGCAATACAGTCCACATTAACGGTGAGTACTTGTATTTAAGCTAGAAACACTCAAACGGAATGACACACTTCCTTAATGTGTTCATTAAGACAGAAATGACGATGAAATGACATCTCCCCAACTCTTGAAAAGTCATACTGTATATGTGACAAAATTAAGTTGTCCTGAATCGCATATTGCTCATTTATCAATCTAAGAGTATCTTGTGTGCAAGAGAAAGTTGTATATACATATGAGATAAGCAGCACTACTGTGTACATTTTATTGTGTGGTTCACAGCTTCTCTGACATCCAAACTATCTTCCAACACATCCAGGCTGCTAGATGGAGTCCTCCCTGCAGAATGAAGGTTCCCCGGATTCCCGCAGGGCATCGTGGGAGATGGAGCTCAACTTCACAGCCCTGCTGGGTACCGTGGGTGCCATCGGGTGACGCTGCAGGGAGACACAAGGATTTCTATTTTCCCAATAGCCCAGAAGTACTCCCAATTCACAGGGACGGAAGAACAGAAGTACTTCCAGGCTGAAGAAAAATATGAATCTTCAACTGACCCGGAAGTGTTAGTGAATTACATGGACGGTAGGACAGGAGCACTTCTGGGTCATGGACTATTAAAGGACTATGGGAAACCCAGCAAGCTGAGCCGGAGTTGGGAGGTAGAGTGAAGGAGCTGCTGGGAGGAGAGGAGAATCTTTATTGTTATTGCATTATTATTGATTTATTGGCTTATGGTGGTGATTGTGGTGTCAATATCAGAAAGAAGAAATTAAAATTATTTCTGATACTTTTACATGGCGTCTGGATGTTTGTCTGTGGGGTTTCACGGGGCAACAGCGACCCCTAGTGTCACACTCCCCACCAAAAGATCTCTGCATATGTGCTACTTTTGGACTAACTGGTGTATTAAAACAGTCGGCGACTTACAGAATGTGCACTTACAATGTACCTTATACTTTTGCACCCACACTGACCAACATGGTGTAGTGTTTTGTGTAATTATGTGTGCACTTTTATGGATGATGTAGCATATTGTGTACAGAAATCATTTATTACAATTTGGGATGCAAACAGCCATATATCACTGTTACCGTGGCACTTTTTCACTGTTCTTCTCTGCGGTCTGAAACCACTTAAAAGTGTTTGTAACCTTACATCCAAGTCGTGTCTCATAATGAATTGCGATTACAGTTTAATATTCCTTTTTCCACCTAAAACGTTTTGTTGGCGAATTTCATACATGCACAATTAAGTGGTTTTGCATATGTAAGCCTTAGATACTAAAGTATTATTCTGATATTTTATTATTACTTTTAATAATAATAATAAACAAAGACTAAAGCTGGCAGAAGAGCAGCCTCACAGATTTAGTGTAATGTCGATGTCTGCACCCAGACATTGTCTTTGTGGAATTTGCATGTTTTCCTCAAGTCTGTGTGGAGTTTCCTAATCTACTCACATTTTCATTGTGGTATATTGTAGGTTCATCTGTAATACCAAATGATATCAGTATAGGTATTTTCCTAAATGTAGGGCCACAGGACTGGTGCCCTGTCCAGGGCCTTTTCCTGCTTTCACCCATTGCTGAAGGGAAAGGTACCAGTCCTCCCATAAGCCCACACTAGATTAAGAAGGTTTGAGCAGGTATATGTATGTCATAAAATTAGCAGGTACTTTAATACTGTTATTGACAAGATACTATTTTGCAGCAATGAAGTGTGACAGAATTCTAGCAAAGCAAAATAAGTAATAGATATTAAAAGAGATGAAACTATGTTTAAAACAAATAAAAGTTTTTGTGCTGAAATTACATTCATAAGCATAAATATTTAATAAATATTGTAACAGACCAATGCATGATGGCACTTACAGGTATGCAAATACAAGATGCTCAGAGCGCTTGGTGTGGGTGGATTTGTGCACAGATGAGCACTCCGTCTGCTGAATAAGGCTGAAGATCTGCCTGTTGATAGTATGCAAAGTAGCAGCCACAGATCTCATTTTTGATCTCCCATTGCACAGTGTTTTTTTGGGTATGTGAGCCTTGTTAAGCATGTTTGATCCGTGCAACCCATGTTTGGCTACTTAGAGTGCAAACCTGTGGTGTTCTGTTTGTTCTGGATATTTGCTTTTGCACTATCATGCATGTTTCTTATGAATCAAAAACACTGTGGGCTTTGTTATCCCAAACCCCCTGTCCCTCTCCCACTGATGATACTTTCTATGGTCCATGGATATAGTGCACAAGCAGATTTGTGGCTGCAAAGCCTTAATCTAATGTAACAAACTACTACCTGGAAAATGTTCCTTTTCAACAGCCAAAAGATCACTGTATATCACCGCAGGCTACTTCTCGGTGAACTGGTTAATTTAAACAGTCAGAATCTTACAGAATGTGCACTTACAACATACATTACACTTTGCGCACACATTACCCAATGTGATGTAGTATTTTGTTTAAGTTTATTTATATTACTTGAGCTCCTAGATGCCATCTGCTGGTGAATGTGGTGCAAGTACATTAAAACAACAGAAAACAGCTTGCATCTTTTATGCCTCATCTGCGGCATGACAACTCACGCTTGAAATAGCCGCAAGCTATCAAGTAACCAGTAATGTAGAGTACTATTCCTTGCAAAAATCATCCAAGAAAATTTATAAAAACAGATCGTCAGGAAATCTGTTAACATACATTACTGGCAGAAGATATTGTAACACCAAGAAAGGCAATACATACTTGGTCACACATGCAGAACACTTAATAACTGGTACTTTGTGTATCTACCATGGATCTAAATAACCATTTGTACATGGTCTGGCATGGAAAGGAGCAGATGTTGGATGTAAGTTTGTTGAATGGTATGGCCTGCAGCCTCTATACATGCCCAAAGTTCATCCATGGTAACAGCTGGAAGTCATTAGGACATCAGTCATCGTCTGACTACATTCAGACATGGCCATTGGGTGACAAATCCAGTGACTGTGCAGGCCAGGGAAGAAGTGGCATGTGCTGATCATCCAGGGACTGCAGAACTAACAGATGGTTCTGCAAAATGCAAGCCTTCAAGAACATTTCACTATGGTGGCTTCACACAGTGGTCTGTCCATAAAGCTGCATTAAATTGAACTGGAACTTACACAATGTGATGACAGTCATCCTTCCATTGGTGGCGTTCTTGGCACCATTGCAGCCTCAGATGCCTGTGGTTGTGGGTCAACGATATCCAAAGCAAATGGTGGTGATTGAGAAAGTCCTACTGTTGCAAATAGAACTGAACAGAGCATGTGGACACCCGTCGACATGTGACAAATCCCAGCTTTTGGCCTGGGGTCTGTTATATGGCTGTTTGATCCATCCCTGCTATGCACATGAGATGTTTGTCCTCCCGTTTGTTTTGTGTCACGATGTTGTAGACCTCTCACTTCATAGTCAGGCTCTCCTCTATGAACTGATGCTATACTCCTGTCATTGTACTCACATTCCATCTAACATAAATTCTGATGTCAGAGAAAGATCATCTGCCTTTCCACACTCCCATAACTTTCCTTCACTCAAAGTGCTGAACATACTGTATGTCTTTTCACTGGGGCGTGTTTGCTGCCTATGAGTACATTAACTGCCAGAAGTCACTCACTGAGGTTCCCTTGTCAAACAGCTTTTATACCCAATATGGGAAAGTTCAGGGGGCATAACTCACACACATCACTTGCATATGTGCTGTTTGTAATCATTTTCAAACTCTACCATGGCATACCCATACTGCACGTTTTGGACCAATATACCACAATTTTCCCATTGTTGCACTTTTAATGGCCAGCAAATATACATTTTTTAACAATTCTAGCACAAACAAAACATAAAGTGTGTAAACTCCATGAGAATGTGCTTTAATTAAATCTTGTCAAGACACTTTAGTGGCACTGAAATTAAAGAAACCTGAAGTAGATCAGGAAGTACTTAATCTATTGTTTTGGGGCATTGGAACAATCATGACATTTTTAGAAAGATAAATGACTACTTCATTATCTCTTGGCTATTTAGACTGCTTTTGTAATGGTACACTAAACAGTCTGCACTAGAAGTTTTCACAAGTAACTCAGCCTAGGTCATGGGCTTTATCTCATGCTACATATTTAAACTCTGTAATTACAGAATCAACAGTTATTAAAATATTTGCAGTAGATGGAATATCCCCTGTATTATTTATTGTCTTTGTCTATTCTGAAATGAAATAATTGGTATTATATCTGCAAAAGAGAACTTAATTGTGAATTTAATTAGGATTGAAAAAGGGATGAATAGAGGGAAATGAATTATTAACAGTTATATCTATGTCTATTAACTGAAGCCAACACTGCCATTGCCAATATTTGAGTACGTCAGTGCCAAAGTTTTACATCCCTTTGTTTTCTCTCTCATCTCTGAGGAATCAAGTGATGTCTATATAAGGGAGGTTCAAAAATCACTGCATTATAAGTTTTGTATTCTCTAACTATGACACAAATGAAATATGCTGCAGCCCTCCTGAGCTTAACTGTTCTTTTTCGTTCTTCTGTGCAACTAATATGCAAAATACAAGAAACATTTCAACTTAATGGATTATATAAGAAAGGAGACATTATGTTAGGTGGAATTTTTATAGTCAACTTCAAAACAATAGCTCCAGATCTTTCTTTCAATTTAAAACCTGATCAGTGGAGATGTGATGGGTGAGTATTACATATTTATTTGTGTGTTAAAGTGGGTACCGAATTTAGTCAATTATGTTCACCTATATGATGAAAACTTAAATGAAAATATAAATTAAAATGTAAAAAAAAAAATTTCAATAGGCAATTGATTCATCTAGTTATAAGATATATGAAAATGATTAACTAAAGATGAATTTAAGTAAACTGCACTGATACATT
>NW_024377248.1:0-14875 GCF_016835505.1 Polypterus senegalus
TTTAAAAACTAAAAAGGAAAACATTTTACTAAGGGAAAAAAAACAAGTAAAATTTGAAAGAAATTATTAAAAAAACTTCTCGCAGAAGTTTTTTTTTTCTACTCTTAAAGTTTTACTCTTTCTGTTGGACTAGCTCTATTCCTAATGGGTGCAAAAACTAGTGAAAGAAAGAAATACGTCGGAGAACCTCCAAAGTCTCAATAAAGGCAAAGATGAAAGAAATGAAAAGGTGCAGGCACACAGAAGGTGCTACCTTATAAAACAGAATTAAAAAAACTGAAGAGTTAGCAAAATAAAGGACAGGGTCAAAAAGTAAAGCAAAGTGGGAAAAAAAACAAGTTAAAACTCCAAGCAAATTTCACTGTGTCCTTGGAATTTAAGACAACATAAATCATTAACACACAGTATAGAAAATAGCTGGGGTGGGTAAAAACATTGCATAAAAGTATTAGTACATTTAAAGCAGTGTTAAACATTCTTTTATGTCATATAGACAAGAAAAATTATATGTATGAAAGGACTTTACTATTTAATAGTAATAATTCAAAACATATTCTTGAAATTGTTGTCAGTTAAATGAATTCTGGTAACACATTTACAAACAATATTTAGACTGTTGGGCAATCATATACAGGAAAACTAGAAAAGTCCAGCAGATAAGGAAATTAATGTTTTTCTGGTCATATAGTCTCTAAGTTTAAGATTACTATAAGACAACTATGTGAAAAGAGTTTAGAGTTCAGTCAATTCTAGACACTTACATAATTGCTATGATGATAAGTCAAAAGTAATTGGAGAAAGTTTGCACTTAGTTTGGCATCTTGCTCCTCCAAGTGTTGGTGTTCAGGGGAATATCACCTATTGAGGTTTTATATTGAGCTGGCCAGAATCTGCTGAATTGGAGATACCACAAAAGCAGAGGAGGAGCCCAAATACATAGGCCCGTGGGCCTGACAATAACAGGCTCTCCTCCACCAACTCCTGCCACAACCTACAACCACTCCCAGACAATATGAATAAAAGTGTGTTTTCATCCAAATGCCAGTGTTAATTAGCATTGATAGGACATCAAACATAGAGATGCTGAAAGTAGACAATATAAAGGGATAAGGCGCAAGGTGAAGAGAGGTAGAAGGCTAAAGAAAAGGTGTATGATGAGTTGTATGAGAAGTTGGACACTAAGGAGTTAGAAAAGGGCCTGTACCGATTGTCTAGACAGAGGGACTGAGCTGGGAAAGATGTGCAGCAGGTTAGGGTAATGAGCAATTGGGAGGAGTACTTTGAGAGGCTGATGAATGAAGAGAATGAGGGAGAAGAGGTTGGATGTGGAGATAGTGAATCAGGAAGTGCAACAGATTAGCAAGAAGGTAAGGACAGCTATGGGAGGATGAAAAATGGAAAGGGCGTTGGTCCAGATGACATACCTGTGGAAGCATGGAGGTGTTTAGGAGATGGCAGTGGAGTTTTTAACCAGATTGTTTAATAGAATCTTGGAAAGTGAGAGAATGCCTGAGGAGTGGAAGAAGTGTACTGGTGCGATATTTAAGAATAAGGGGATATGCAGGACTGTAGTAACCACAGGGAATAAAACTGATGAGCCACAGCATGAAGTTATGGGAAAGAGTAGTGGAAGCTAGGTTAAGAAGTGAGGTGATGATCAGTGAGCAGCAGTATGGTTTCATGCCAAGAAAGAGCACCACAGATGTGATGTTTACTCTGATGATGTTGATGGAGAAGTTTAGAGAAGGCCAGAAGAGATTGCATTGTGTATTTGTGGACCTAGAGAAAGCATATGACAGTGTGCCTTGAGAGGAGCTGTGATATTTTGTATGAAGACATCGGGAGTGGCAGAGAAGTACGTAAGAGTTGTACAGGATATGTATGCGAGGGAAGTGTGACTCTGGTGAGGTCTGCTGTAGGAGTGACGGATGCATTCAAGGTGGAGGTGGGATTACATTAAGGATGCGGCTCTGAGCCCTTTCTTATTTGCAGTGGTGATGGACAGGCAAGATTAGACAGGAGTCCCAGTGAGTAGTTATAGGCGGGGTTACTGTCAAAATGCATAATTAGAGCTGTCAATCATAATGATTAATGACTTTAAGCCCCGCCCCTCTGACGTCATACGGAAGTCCGCCCGCTGGCGGACCGGAAGTCCGCCCGTCGCCTCCTGATGGCGTCCGTCGAATTCCCCGCCCCTCCGTGACCTCTCTCCGCCCGTTGGCGCCGCCCGGCGTCGGATTGGTGTAAGGGCAGTCCCCTCCCGACTCCTCCTCGAACCCTCCCCGGCCCCTGATTGGTTCCATAAACTGTCAAGGGTCCGTTTGAGGGAGCCTGACGCTGGTTGAACCGGATTGCACCTGCCGGGCGAAATAAACTGTCAAGGGTCCGTGTGATGGATGTCTGCCCCTGTTTGAACCGCTCCCACCCCACACCCACCTGCCTGCCCAGGAAACTGTCAAGGGCAGTTTGATGGATGTCTACCCTCCTTGAACTCCCCACGCCCCCTCTCGAAAGACAAGCCGGGCATGTTACAGCCTTTACCTCGACAAGCTCGGGCATGCCCGGGGCCTGTCCTGACCAGCTCAGACATGCCCGGGGGATGCCTCGGCCCCCGCCCTTTCTCCGGCACAAGCCCAGACAGGCCCTGGGGTCTGTCCTGACCGGCTCAGACCAGCCTAAAGTCGCCCCAGCACCGACCGAGGATGATGGGCCTCCCCACACCCGGTCCCCCAGAATTCCCAGTCCCCCATACTTACCGGCCAGTTCTGAAAGGCCATATAAAAGCTAAGCATTTTGTTCTATCTACGATTTTAAGACATGAAAATATCTCATCTTGGCTTCAAAACCTGCATTTTCCAGCTCACACACACAGATAACAAACTGTCAGATCAAAGACACGGTCTGAGTCAGGCCGCATTTAACCATAATGCCCCACACTTCCCGGTCCCCACACCTCCCAGTCCCCACATTTCCCTGCTGAAAGCCTAAAAGCTAAGCATTTTGTTCTATCTACGATTTTAAGATGAGCACACCATTAAAACATCTCATCTTTGCTTCAAACTAAGTCAAGCTGCTTTTTTTCCATCTCGCACACAGATAACAAATTGTGAGATCAAAGACACGGTCTGAGTCAGTCAGCGTGATCACACCCTGTTTCTGGGCCCCGGGCTCCCACCACTTCCCAGCCACTTCTGAAAGTGCTGTATAAAAACAAAGCATTTTCTTGGTTCTATCTATGATTTTAATATGAACACGCCATTAAAATATCTATCTCATCTTTGCTTTATCACTTACAGGTCCATCCTTTTCCATCTCACAGAAATTCCTCAACCAACATTGAGTCAGGTTCCCAGTGACAGACTCCCAGCAATGGAGCGGTTTCTCAAAAGAAATCAAGCAGCCCGCTTTTAGCAGACCCCCCTTGCAATCAGGCCTGTGTGCTCTGTCTCTCTCTCTCTCTCTCTCTGAGCGCAGACACGGGCTCGAGACCGCGCAGACCCTCTGCCCATGACGGATGGATCTTTTAAAGTTAAGGGATTTTTAAAGATTAGCTTGTAAAGCTTGAGATAACTGCTAGTTCAGCCCTTTAAAAATCACACCTAGTTAAATAATATGCAGTTCCCTTTTTAATCACGTTTGAGACGTCTAAAAATCTAGCCTGGGCTGATTGGTGGCTGATATCAAAAATGTTCTCTTATATACAGAGCTTAACCTTAGGGACCCTCTCCATTGAGAATATTCAGGAGTGGCTTTAAAGCGCAGGCCGGTGGTGCAGTAACTCTGACCTAATAAAAGTATTCTGAACTACTTGCAGAAGGGACCCGCTTGTGAAATGCCTACTCTTTCGAAACGGCCTCTCTCTCTGTACGGAGCCGCCTGTTTTTAAAAGGTTGAGATAACAAAACATTTTGCTTTATAAACTCTCATTTGGACAGCCGGTTAGAGACAGACTCCAGGAAATTACTGTAACGGTGTTTTCATTCATTCATTTCGCTAAATGTAATTATTTTAATACAGGATAGTAACCCAAAATCCGGGTGATTTTAGGCGTGTGAGTAATATAATGAAGTTATTTTTAAAAGTAACCCCACACCGCACAAGAGACAGATTCCACGTGTGTTTTAGGATTTGCTGCGGTCAGTGATGAATTTTATTTTTTTTTTGCTCAGCTCATTTCTATCACCTAGGAGCCTTTTGACAAAAGAAACCTCTCTAAATACACTTGTGCATTTAAACGGAGGTTTATAAGGAAGCAGGTTTTCTACCTTATCCCAGTTTTGTACATGCATGTAAAAGCACTTACTGTTACACTAGCACAAAATTTTGATATTTTCTGTCTACTCAAAAAAAAACTGAAATTATTTCTATTAACACAGATGATAATTAGAAATCATTTTACTATTTTTAATTAAAAGTTAAAACAGAAAAGCCCAATTATGATTTTTGTTTTGTCATGGGAGGGCCCTAGGGTGACACTTTTCCCCTTTATACTCTTACTTATGTAGACCTTAAAACATATTCTTACCAAAATAGTTCATCACTTCCCAATTCCTGTAACTTCAGGTAATTAGACAGAGCTCCATGACAGGCAAGAGAAGATTATAGGTCAAATACACAGGGTCATAAAATAAAATAAAGTGTGAACACCGCGCAGACCCTCTGCCCATGACGGATGGATCTTTTAAAGTTAAGGGATTTTTAAAGATTAGCTTGTAAAGCTTGAGATAACTACTAGTTCAGCCCTTTAAAAATCACACCTAGTTAAATAATATACCGTAGTTCCCTTTTAAATCACTTTTGAGACGTCTAAAAATCTAGACTGGGCTGTATAATTTGTAATTATAATACTTAATATAATTTGTATAACAATCGATCTAAAACAAGCCCTTTTTCTCTTCAAACTCACCCCACATTTTAAATACAGGTATCTTCAGCTGACCCTAAGGAAACATCTTGTGGAAGCAAGCGGCCGCATGGCTCAGGGAGGGGCTGATGGTTCCAGCAGGGGCCGAATTCACACTTCCGCTAAATCAGGTTTCTCAGTGACAGACTCTGCAGTAAAAAACAGTTTTAGCAATGAAGCTGATTTCCCAGAGAGAAAGACCAAGCGGCAGACCCTGTCAGCTTTTAGCCGACCCCTGCTCTCTCTCTCTCTACCACAGAAAGTAAAGTCAGGCTCTGCAAGCACCTCAATCGGGGGAAGGACTCTGTGAGTTCGCGTGCAAACAACTGAGGCCGCCCGTTTCGATCACCCACCCCCACTGGGTGACCCTCGGAGAGATCACCGGCTGCTAGTCTCAGGAATTTGTTAGGATTATGTCATGTACAAACCTAAACTTTGAATTATCACCTTTAAAGACATGGAGCAGTCTCGTGCTACAAACGCCTTGTGTCTCTTTTTAACACTTCTGCCTGTAAAAGCTCTCTATTCCTTCTGTGGCCTCAGGTTTAATAGGGGCTTGCACCCAGGCTAATGAACAAGGTCCTGTACATGTCGAGATGCCGGCCCATGCCTGCCGTCCCTTACACTATATAACATGTTTGGTATTCATTTTGTATATATAATATAATGAAGATATTTTTAAAAGTAACCCCACACAAGAGAGACAGATTCCACGTGTGTTTTAGGATTTGCTGCGATCAGTGATTTTTAGTGTTTTGCTGAGCTCATTTCTATCACCTAGGAGCCTTTGGACAAAGGAAACTCTGTAAATACACTTGTGAGTTTAAACGGAGATTTATAAGAATGCACAGGAGGCCGTAGTGAGGGTGCTGGTTTAACTAGAGGCAGGGGATGTAAGTAGCCCTTTTTGCCCCTCGAAGTTCATGAACTAAAATCATGTTTTTAAAATCAGCAGCTTTAGCTCATGCTAGTGACCTCGTAAATGGGAGCCAACGCTCAGCGCGCTGTATAGCTCACAAACTAGCAGAGCTAATTACTCTTTCTTCTTAAACTAATGATCAGATATTCGGGTAATTCTTAATGAAACACTAAAGTGCTAGTGAACAAAATACATGTTCAGTAGCCAAGTAAAAGGACCGGTTGCTTTAACATGAAAATAAAGCATCTTTAGAAAATAAAGCATCTAAAAGCATCTTTGTAAAGTCCGATTGTAAAACGTTATAAGAAAAATCCTTGTTTCCCAAAGAGTTCTTTGGAACCATCAGTGCCTTTCTGATCACATCCACCCCAAACATAGCATAGAACTTAATTTCTGTACTCCTTTTAAATGAGAATAGCCAGTATAAAGTCCCTAAAGGAACCGGAGACATCTGATATCTTTTACCCTATATGTTTTCTTGCCGGCCCAAGTCATGCAGATTCTGCTTACAACACAAATGTACGATTATTTTTCTCAAATGGCCTGTTCTTTGGCCTGCTAATCATGAAAAAATCATATTTTATTCTCCTGACACTTTATTTGCATATTTTATTATACCTACTTGTATCGACATTTATCTATCTCTATATTTATTTTTCTGTATCAGAAGGTAGTTTAAGTCAATTTGTTTTGGGTTCAATAGATGTATTTTTCATATTTTGATTCTTGTTTTCTTTTTTTCACATCTTCGAGTCCCCCTTTTTGTTACTTCGAGCCCCCTAGCGTGGTCAGCCCAGAGTTTGAGAACCACTGTTGTAGGGTTTTATTGGTAAAACACTCTCGGCATTTCAAGCTAAGTTAGATTCCCTTGTTTATTCAGCCGTCCATCGGTGTTCCATTTTCGTTATAAATTGTATTTAGTCTCTCTTTATTTACTAAGCATTTTATATGATGATTAGAAAACAGTTATCTTGTTCAGGCTTTACTTTAAATCAGCATTTTCATCAACAGGTTATAAACACTTTGGTACTCAGGGGTCTTTGTATAATACAGCGTTTTAGAAATTCTGTGAATGCTTGGTAATAGCCTTCCATTTTACAGCAGTTATGAGACCCTGAAAATAAGAACGGTTATAGGAGGTTATAGGGGCCTATACACTGCAGGGCTGAGGATTAGGCTTTGGACACGTTAGGCCAATCAGGATGGAAAATGTTTTTAGTGAATAGTTACATTATATCTATTATAGGCGTTAGCACAAGGATTAAAATTTTACTAAAACTATGAGGATTTATTCTTTCTTTTAGGTAGTCCAGGTGACATAGGACGGGGGTTATGGAAAACTGCTTTTCCCCTCTGTTTGTGAAAAAGCATCCTTGGTTTTAGTAGCATTCAGGGTCAAGGGGCGTAAGTTTGAACTGGATTCCAAGAGTCAACAAGTGTCTGCAATCTTCTTGAATACAGTCACAGGACCTGGGTTTGCAGGGATCATAGTCAGGGGCAGAGTTACGCTAGACATTATTATTCCAAAATGAAACATTGACTCGCCCCTATCACAAAGATAAGACAGTAAAAACTAAAATGTACAAATACTAAGTGACAGAGGAGATTAAAAAACATCTTAAGACCGGATCACCCCAAGCTCACACACTACAACAGAACCTACGTGTTCTGCGGTATATTATCAGCTAAATGGTCATCTATGTAGGCAGTTCCACGGGATGGCAAAGAGTTGGGGAAAACATTATTGAACATCTGCTAGTATGAGGCTGATTAACATGAGCCGGTTATTGTTAGAATCTTATCTGGCACTAAAAGTCAGGCTTGTGTTCCTCCTGATTCAGGAAGAACATTAAATATTGGAGTTTAGAATATGAACTAGACTGATAAGGACATGTGTGCCAAAATGAATAAATAAAGTAAATAACCACATGAAAAAGTGGAGTGATTACAATTTGAAAAACTGCCGTGATGTATCAAAACATTTGAAATAAATAATAAGCTTTTTGACATGCAGTCGGAATAGTCTGAATGTGTCTTAAAGAGTTCATTTTTAAATAAAACTTAAAAGGCAAATTAAAAATATTAAATCTGAATAAAACACAGAAGTATCATTTAATGATATCAATTAGGGTTAAGTATTATCAAGCACGGGATCTATTTATCAGGTTTATTTAATTTAGTTATAAACAAAATGCTTGTTGGCATTTTGCTTTGAAATGAACAATAGTCTGATAGAGCTTTAAGAATTAGAATGTAAGACAAACCTCTACACTCTATAACAAAATGTTGCTGTTCCAATAGGAATATCTCGGATGTCTGTTTTATTTTAACCTTTTGACAAGAAGCCCTGGTCTTGGAAATATACCACCTATGTTGAAAATGAACAGTGCCGACATGCTAACTAAATAGATATAATCTAAGATATTTTAGAATATGACCCTAGCGCTAACCCCATGATTCTGACCAACTAAAGGGTCTTCACTTCATTGTCCAACTTCCTGCGGGCTATGGATCTTGTAATGGAGACTGCAAAAGATTCTCTAATCTTTACTCTGTAATGGTCCATATGATGGAGATCTAGCGCCTGGGTCCGAGGGTTAACGGTCATAGGACATGATGTTCAAAATTCAACTCGGGTTTTCAAATGAGAGAGGGCGAGTGCGGCGTGTGTTCTGTATTCACTATTCACAACGACCATAACCCGAGACCTTAGGTTTTTATGCGAAGTACCTTTCACTGACCGAATAAGAGACATCCATCAAAAGGCTCTTGACAGTTTCCTGAACCAATCAGACCGGTGGGCGGAGTCTTTTCAAAGAGTATAAAAAGCGTTTTCAACGACCCACTATCCTCGGCGGTGAAAGAAATTAGGGTTTAAAAATCAACTGGTCCTTTATTGGTCATTTTCAAAAACAATCTAAAAATTCAGAGAGGTTTTACCAACCACTTCAAAACATTACAACTAAACAGCGTGATTAAAAGCCGACAAAAAACATGTGATCTCACCGAAACATTCAGTTCAGACACTTCATCTGATTTTCCAGTTCGTATACCCTAAGGTCCATCAAACCTATCAGGTCCAGAAAATGGCATTTAGAGAATGCCTCGCTAATTTCCGTATTTTTGAATAAGAGTCACGTCCGTGTGATAAAGGCTTGGACGATCGACTCCTGAATAGAATGTTCATTTTTCTGGTCAACAGCATTTTGTAAAAAGCTGGTGAAATGGCAGAAAGATGTGGAAACCGCCCAGAGTCTTGATACCGGACTCCTGAGCCACGGTTTGTGGAAAACAGATAGTCGCTGCTGAACCAATCAGTCTCAAACAGACCCGTAGGCTGTGTCTGGCAGGGGTCCGTCTGTACAACATCCCTGTCCCGGTACTTTTTAGGTGCCGATCCGCTATTCTATCCGGCAGAGCCATCCATCAACTCTTGCCCAGCTTCAGTGCCTTTCAAATGTTTCACCCAGGGTCCGTCCGTTTGTTCAAGGGCCATGCCCGCATAATCCCATCCTTGGGTGATAGGTTCCAATCGGCGGAGCCTCTGTAGTCGTCCGCGGCCTCTTCTTGTTGCACGGCCTGAATGGCTCTCCCCCCTGCTAGGAACCCCGGAACATCATGAGCAGGTACAAAAATGTCAGGTACTGCGCGGTTCTCCAGGAAACTATCCGACCAATATAGATCACCAGGGGCAGATACCTGAGGCTCAGGCCCCTAGATCTGGGCAGTTGAAGGCATAAGATGGTCCGGCCGAGAAGGCTGGTCTGCAGGCTAGCTGTTAGGCGCAGAGTACTCGGAGTCGGCCGCGATAGCCTCAGGTCAAAACAGGCCGTTGTAGGAGGCCGTCTGGTCCGTGAGACCGTCGTGGCTGATCAGGAACATAGCCGAAGAGGCTGATTGTTAACCGTTCAAAACACGTCGTTGAAAGCGTTTTTATACTCTTTGGCGACTCCGCCCACCGGTCTGATTGGTTCAGGAAACTGTCAAGAGCCTTTTGATGGATGTCTCTTATTCGGGTCAGTGAAAGGTCCTTCGGTATAAAAAACCTAAGGTCTCGGGGTTATGGTCGTTGTGAATAGTGAATACAGAACACACGCCTCGTCCTCTCTCTCATTTGAAAAACCGAGTTGAATTTTGAACATCATGTCCTATGACCGGTTAACCCTCGGACCCAGGCGCTAGATCTCCATCATATGGACCATTACAGAGTAAAGATTAGAGAATCTTTTGCAGTCTCCATTACAAGATCCATAACACCCGGGAAGTTGGACAATGAAGTGAAGACCCTTTAGTTGGTCAGAATCATGGGGGTTAGCGCCTAGGGTCATATTCTAAAATATCTTAGATTATATCTATTTAGTTAGCATGTCGGGCCTGTTCATTTTCAACATAGGTGGTATATTTCCAAGACCAGGGTTCTTGTCAAAAGGTTAAAATAAAACAGACATCCGAGATATTCCTATTGGAACAGCAACATTTTGTTATAGAGTGTAGAGGTTTGTCTTACATTCTAATTCTTAAAGCTCTATCAGACTATTGTTCATTTCAAAGCAAAATGCCAACAATCATTTTGTTTATAACTAAATTAAATAAACCTGATAAATAGATCCCGGTGCTTGATAATACTTAACCCTAATCATATTAAGATACTTCTGTGTTTTATTCAGATTTAATATTTTTAATTTGCCTTTTTAAGTTTTATTTAAAAATGAACTCTTTAAGACACATTCAGACTATTCGGACTGCATGTCAAAAAGCTTATTATTTATTTCAAATGTTTTGATACATCACGGCAGTTTTCAAATTGTAATCACTCCACTTTTTCATGTGGTTATTACTTTAATTATTTTGGCACACATGTCCATCGTCTAGTTCATATTCAAACTCCAATATTTAATGTTCTTCCTGAATCAGGCGGAACACAAGCCTGACTTTTAGTGCAGATAGATTCTAACAATAACCGGCTCATGTTAATCCCGCCTCATACTAGCAGATGTTCAATAATGTTTCCCCAACTCTTTATCCGTGGAACTGCCTACATGATGACCATTGGTGATAAATACACTTGGAACACGTAGGTTCTGTTGTAGTGTGCGTGAGCTTGGGGTGATCGGTCAAAATGTTTTTAATCTCCTCTGTCACTTGTATTTGATTTTGACTGTCTTATCTTGTGATAGGAGTCAATGTTTCTTTTGGGAAAAATAATGTCTGCGCTTGCTGACTATGATCCTGCAGAAAGCATCATTGACTGTATTCAAGAAAGTTGCATGGACCTTGGTCCGCAAACTTGTCCCTTGACCTGTGTACTCCAGTTTCTTTCTGGCCAGGGGGAAAACGGTTTCCATAACCCCGTCCCTTTTCACCTGAACTACCTAAAAAAGAATAAATCCTCGTAGTTTTAGTAAAATTTTAACCTTGTAACGCCCATAAAGAAAAATAATGTAATATTCACTAAAAACATTTTCCATCCCGATTGGCCTCGTGTCAAAGCAATCTCAGCCCGCAGTGTTAGGCTATAACCTCCAACGTTCTTTTCAGGGTCTCTATGTGTAAAATGGAAAGGACAGGCATTGAAGAATTCTGACAAAGCTGCTCTAAAAATAGTATAAAAGGTTAATTTTGAAAAGGCTGAATTAAAAAAGCAAGGGAAACCAGGTTTTTTTAACTCCCGGTCCATTAAAAACGTAAAAAGGGAGACTGAAAGCAATTTATAACGAAATACAGCTGCAAAAAAGACTTAAAAGAATTTTGCAGTTTGAGTGATACAGGTAAAACCCACGGTATTCTCAAACAAGATGGCAGGCGTAAAGGACTTTTATTTAAAAGGGAGGCATATGAAAAACATTTTGGGCAAAATAATGACAACGGTAAAACAAATTAAAGATAGGTTAAATAAAATATGGGGTAAGGTTGGCGGATGCCTGGTTCTTGATTTAATACCAGGCTTTCATTTAAAATAATCGTAATTGTGGTTGCAGAATTGTTTGGTCAGCATATGAGGTAAATCGAATGGTTTTTCTAGCCGGCTTTTACTAAATTTACAAAGGTAAAACTAGCGTTTATGTTTGAGGTGATGTGATGAAAGCCGGTTCCGACCCTTGGAGAACAGGTATAACCTTTTGGGGGGGGGTTTTTTTTTTTTTTTTGTATTTTTTATAGCATTAATCCAATATCTGACAGTAAGAAGAAAATATTGCTCTGCTTTTGGCTATACGCTGCTGGCGTTGGCTCCCTTTACGGCCAGCATGACTAAACTGCGATTTAAAACATGATTTTCTGTTGTTTGCTCAGGGGAATTTACAATTGGGGAAACTCCGGCGGGCCAAACAGGGGCTAAAATCTCTAAAAAATTTTGGTTAAAAAACAACAAATTTTTAACATCTATAAAATCGTAAAAAGAGACAAATAAAAAATTTTATGAAAAATGGGGCTTTTGGGCGTTTTTTCAAAGGGGAAATTTCAAACAGGAAATGCCGGGTGTTTTCAAATTTCCCCTCCGGGGTTCTAAAATTTGGGCTGCCCACCAAAGGGAAAAAAAAAAAGGGACTAAGGTGAAAAAAAAGAAAAAAGTAAAATTTAAAAAAATAATTTTTGCCCCAAAACTTGCAAAACTTTTCTGGAAAAAAAAATATGAATGAAAAATTCGTGTAGGTTTAATATAAAATAAAATTTAAAAAGGGTTTTTTTCTGTTACGGGCGGCCTTTTAAAAAAAAACGTAATTTGGTAAAAGAATCTAAGTTTCGATGGCAAAGGGAAAAAGTATCAGTTCTCCTTTCCGGGGACTTTATACTGTTTTATCTTTTAAAATAAATCGAAATTAAGTTCTTGTTTTTTGGGGTGGATGGAAAAAACTGGTTCCAAAAACTCTTTGAAACATTTTTTTTTTAAATTTACAATGGGGGGTTTAAAGTCTTTTAGGGGCTTTTTTCTGTGCTTTATTTTCGTTGCAAAGGTCCTTTCTTGGTTGAAAGTATTTTTTTAAATTGGGGTTTTTTTTTTCCAATTCCAAAAGTTTTTAAAAAAAAAGGTAAAAGCCTCTTTTTTGGTAACCGCCTCTGGATTGCCCCTTCCGGGGCCTGCTACAAAGTGTATTTTAAAACAGTTTTTTTCAAAGAATTGGGGGCAAAAGGGGTCCCCCGCCCGAAAAAATCCTATCCTGTGCTTCTTATAAATTCCCCTTTCTCAAAGGAACAAGCCCTTTTCAAAAAAATCGGTGTGAAAAGGTCAACAAAACCTAAAAAAATTTTTAACCAAAAAAAGGAACCCGCTGTGGGACTTTTAAAAATTTCAATTATCAAAATGAATCCCCCTTTATTAATTTAAAAAACGGGGGGGTCTCCGTACGGTTGTTCGGGGCCCGGGTGAGCCTTAAACCCAACCCGGGTAAATTTTTGGAGAAGGAAAAAGGGCCCCGGGGTTTAACCGCTTTCTATGCTTGGTGAAAAAAAAAGTTTAGGGTTTTTTCCCTTTAAAACCAGGCCCTTTAGTCCTCCGGGGGCCTGGTGGGGGGGGAGGGGAAAATTGTTTTTTGGAAAACCTTGATTGGGGGCTTCAATGACCTTTCGGGGTAAAAGGAAGAGGCGGGGGGGGAACCCCAGGGGGTTCCCGGTCCTTCTAAATCCTTTTTTTTTTTAAAAGTTTTTAAATTTTTTAAAAAAAACCCTTTTTTTTACGGGCCTTCCTGTTTGGGAAATTTCCCTTTTAAATTTAAAAATTGGGGTTTTTTAAATCCAGTGAAATTTAAAAAAAAAATTTTCTTTCCCTTTTCCAAAAGGGGGGGGTTTTTTTTTCCCTTTTAAAAATGATGGGAAAAATGAAAATACAAAAAAAAAAACACGAAATTCATCCTAAAAAAGGGAAATTTTCGAAATTTGGGTTCTTTAAAACCTTCATTATCTATAAAAAACTTAAAAGGAGGGCGGGGCCTCCAAAGTAATATTTGTGACCCACCTTGGAAAGCCCAGAAATAAAATTTAGGCAAAGTTTTAAAAAGAAAAGGCGTTTACCAAGCCCATGTCTAAAGGGGTTTAAAAGAATTAGGTTTAATTTTACAATTTAAAAACCTGAACTGCTCCCTGAAGCTTTGGTTAAATCCGAACCCGTCCCCGGTTGCCAAGGCTTCCGTTGGCCGGGCGCTGTTTTGGGGAGGGAAAGAGACAGGGGGGAAGCTCAGGGTTGTTTCTTTTTTGGGAAACCTTCATTGCTAAAAAAGCGAATCTGTCTGAGAACCTGGATTTAAGCGGAAGTGTGGTCGGGCCCCTGCTGGAATAGGCCCCCTACCCTGGGCCCCTTCCAAGTTTCTTTGGGTCAACTGAAGATACCTGTATTTAAATGTGGGTGAGTTGAGAAAAGGTTGTTTAGATCGTTGATTTACTAGATATATTAATATTAT
Source organism: Polypterus senegalus (assembly GCF_016835505.1). Taxonomy (NCBI): domain Eukaryota; kingdom Metazoa; phylum Chordata; class Cladistia; order Polypteriformes; family Polypteridae; genus Polypterus; species Polypterus senegalus. The sequence goes on from NW_024377248.1 coordinate 14,216, forward strand.
TTACAATTTTACACCCAGGAATTTTGAACGTTCAAAAATGTCTAAAGGGGCTCGTAATTTTACTAAATTGTGATTTTTAAGGCGAACTGTGGGTTTTCCCAAACTTTAAAACTTCTTAAAATCCTAACTTAAAGATCCTCCGTCATGGGCGAGGTCTCTGTGTTACACTTTTTATTTTATGACACTTGTTTTTGACCATAATCTTTCTTTCCTGTCATGGTGCAATCCTGAAGTTACAGGTTGGGGAAATGATGAACTTTTTGGGGAAAATGAAGTCTACTAAAAGAGTATAAGGGAAAAGGCCCAGGCCTCCACAAAAAAAAATTAATTGGGCTTTTCTGTTTTAACTTTTTAAAAATAGTAAATGATTTCTAATTATCATCTTGTTAATAGAAATAATTTCAGGGTTTTTGAGTGACGAAATATCAAAATTTTTTAAAAAATTGCTTTTTATGGGAAAAACGGATAAGGAAAAACCCCTTTCCATAAACCTCGTTTAAATGCCAAAAAGTATTTAGAAATTTCTTTGTAAAAACTCTTGAAGAAATTGACAAAAAAAAAAAATAAAATTCATTGCGAGCAAATCCTAAAACACAAAATCTTTCCTTGTTGTGGGGTTATTTTTTAAAAAAACTTCATTTTTTCCGTCTAAAATTTTAA
>NW_024377249.1:0-9723 GCF_016835505.1 Polypterus senegalus
TTTTGAAAACGGAAATGTCAACACCGGAAATGAGATTTTCAAAACGAAATCTCTGCATGAGTAGTTGGAAGAGAAATCTGTTCAACGGACTAATCTTCAACTGATCACATTTAAAGGTAAAATGCAGAATATGCTGTATATTTTAAACCTATATATTATACTGCATACATGCAGTGTGGCGACTGCAAGGGACTGTAAATGTTTATCTCCTGAGCATTCAACGTATTAAGTGCAGGAAAGTCCACTTCAGCGAAGGGTGTTGATAGCTGGTTGTAATAATTGCCCAGATTTCATATGAAACGACGAATGTATACTGGTTGTTCTTGTTAAATATAATCCCTTCACAACTACAGTTTTTGTGACTTCCTGGTAATTAAAAAACATTTCCTTGGGAAACTGAGCAAAAAGTTTAACATCTTCACAAACTTTAAAAAAAAAATTAAATTGAACTAGATAACAGCAGCTACTCCCTGTCATGTCGTCTTCTTCTTGGATTTCTTTCTCTTTATTTGGTTGTGGGTCCCATTTTGTGGGTTAAATGTGCAAACACACGTGGTATTGCAACCATGGGGGGTAGGGGGGGCATGGACGATGTGGTAGGTGGGTTTGGGTCCCCTATGAGGTCAGAGCACGAAGTGTCCGTTGTCGTCCATCAACTGAAACAGACAAGTCCTGCTATTGGGTTTACCATTCATTTTAATGTTTTGTTACAAATGCTGTACTTCTTCCTGTAAAAAATGTTCTCATTCTTCAAAGGCAGACAATGTTTTGTCCCTATTGTGGCAGTCAGCTGGGCATAGGTGCGGTGCAAGATGTTTGTTCCACTTGTGGGCGATCACTTGCCTTTCTGCTGTCAGGTAACCACTCGTCCGCAGCGCTGGGAGGACCACCAACAGGTAATATGTCTCTTGCATTTTACTGTTTTCTCTTACCCTGCTATTAGCATGACATGATCATGCAAAATATGGTATGCGACAAGCTGACGCATAAGCCGTAAATGTAATTTATTTATATTTTAGTCAGTGGGAATGAACACACACTTTTGGTCACCAATTGGATTACGCAGTACTTCTACACACGATACAAATATGAACTCATTCTATCCATCCATCCATCCATCCATTTTCTAACCCGCTGAATCCGAATACAGGGTCACGGGGGTCTGCTGGAGCCAATCCCAGCCAACACAGGGCACAAGGCAGGAACCAATCCTGGGCAGGGTGCCAACCCACCGCAGTGAACTCTTCTAGATTTTCTGAAAATTTATCATGAAATAAGTATGTGTTTAAGAAGTTTGAAAATGCGCTTGAAAGAACTGGGATTATCAAAACGTAGGAATTACTCTAATATATCCAAGTGCATGTGGCCATGAAGATCGAGATACAAGGGCTGGGTCAGCTGAATGATGCATCAGGTGTTACTGCAGAAATATAAACTGCACGTGAGGCACCATGATGTCATGAATTTGTTGTCTGAAATGAACCCGTCTGCAACTTCAGCTAGGAGGACAAGGAGATTTGTCCGAACAGTGTACCACTCACTGGGTCCAAACTACATTTGGCATGTAGATGAAAATGATAAATTAAAGCCTTACGGCATAGCGGTAAGTGGGTGCATTGATGGCTTTTCAAGAAAGATTTTATGGCTTTCATGCAGACCAATAAATAATAACCCAGCAGTAATTGCAACAAATGATGTGCTTTGTGTAGCAAAACTTGGGATTGTACCAATGAGACCGAGGACGGATTGCGGAACAGAAAATACCTTGATAGCAGCAATGCAGTGCACATTGCATTCTCAATGAAATGACCACTTTGCTGGTAAAGCTAGTCTTGTTTATGGTACTTCTGTAATGAATCAGAGAATAGAGTCCTGGTGGGCACATTTCAGAAGGCAACTGCAAGAATATTTGTGTATATATTTTCGTATAGTAAGTGTAGTCGTAGTTTACTTAATCAATGATGCAAAATTTTTTATAAATAATGTTAAAAAAACAGCTTGCCCCTGCATCACAGACTTAATTTATTTTAAATGTTTAACTGCGTGCAGTTTTCCAGTCTATAAGCTTTTCAGTGATATATTTTACTAATTGCCCTTCACTGAAAGCTTAATTACACCAGTAAACAAAATCATTTATAGAACGCATCCAAACCTATATTTAAGTAGCTCTTGCATTTCATTTCATTCAGGTCACAGTTCAATGGTAGCCATCAGGATAATTGTTTGCTGCGCTTTGCTTTTCTTGAATTGAATGAATTTAAAGACCTCTGGAACCAACACAGAATTAGACCCTCGAGGATGTCAGCTTGTCCTTCTGGAATTCCCAATGAGATTTTTAGCCTACCACGGGTAAGAATAAATGGATATATGTAAAGGGACAGTTTTGATTCCATTTAGAATAATTAGAAAATACAAAAAAAATATCTTGCCAGGACTAAGTTTTCTTTGTTTTATAATCATCAGTAAAAAAAAAGAGCTAAATTTGTAAGGGTAGAGATACGGATTTTAAAATTGTATGATTCATTTTAAGAATGTTCTCAAGTTTCGACTGCACAGTACTCAATTAATTGTCTAGACTTCTGAATATATCAGGTTTTTTTTTTAAACATATTACTTATTTGACTAGATTCCAATCAAGAAACTTTGGATATGTTGTTTCAGAAGAGAAGCTTCGTCAACTGGCAACACAATGCAAGGAAATTTGCAACTGTAGCGATGAAACCATACAGTATTATTTAGATTTCATAAAGCAACAGTACATTTTACAAACGCCACTCACTCTGCTGTAGAATTATTTCTGAGGCTAAAAGAAATTTTTAATATCTGAATATTTTGCAGTATGTATCAATGTGGTTTGTTTTTTCTTGTGTATGTCGTAATGTAAAGTAATTTTACTTCTCTCTTATTTTAGCTAATATTGTAACACTTTATATTTAAATAAATATATTTTGGGTATTATCTTTCCTAAGTGCATTTTTAGATCTTGCATAATTTAAATTAGTTATTCCAGTACCATCAAGCATGCACCAGAAACCACTTCAGGACTTGCAAATTAAACACTAATTGAATCGATTTAACCTTCACAACCATGAAATGTAGCTGCTATGAATTTTTCTGTGTTCCAGCTACAAATATAACAGTAAAAAGACAACAGTGAAAAGCATTGTTTAATCTTTCAACAGTAGATGCACCAAATGGTGACAATATAGTTTACAATATAAAATAAACACATGATAAAAACTAATATAACTTGTTGAATTTCATTTTCACTTTTTCTCTATAGGTCTTTATTAAGTAAAGTAAAAGCTGGTGGAAAGTAGTAGAAGGCTAGGGTGCAACAACAGGTATATCACTGGTTTTGACTGATCGGGAAAGAATGCAGATATAACAATGGTTTATAGCTTAAAATGACGTGACATGTTTGTATTGTTCTGCTTTTAGGTATAATATTCTCCCTGCTACCCAAAAGATTTAATATTTTCTCATGGCTCCTTGTGGCCTTCTGCAGTCTGGCATATAGAATGACATAATCATCACACCTTACAAGTTTTACAGTCAAGCCAGTAGAGGTGCAGTCATTGTTGTACAAAGAGCAAATGGCTGGAGAGAGAAAATGTCCCTGAGGCAATCCCATGTTTCTGATCAGGGACTTTTTTTCATGTCTGCCCTGTTCCACAGCCTAGAATCTGCTCCTCAGAAAGTCAGATATCAGATGCTTGTACAATTGTCCAAGTTTGCATTGGATACATTGTTTTGGAGAGGTTCAGCTACAATAATGTTAAATGATGTAATGAAATCCTTTAACAGGATTGTGAACTATAAGTACATTGGCAGTTTGAATAGTGTAAGATGTAGTGAAATATTGTGTGTTCTTTTTCTTACTAATGTACAATTAAAGGTTGACAGTAGTTAAACAATTAAATGTTTTTGTTTCTTGAACTTTATTAAGTGTCAGGAAAGGTTAAACAGGATACACTGTCTGTTCAAAAGTCAATTACCAAAATAATTATAATTGAACTTGAAATTGAAGTCAACCATCATAATTTTTTATTTGAAAATGAACATTAATTTTGCAAATTTGTGTTTAATAACAACAAGAGCACTTCAATGGTACATCTCAGGGAAGCAACATTAACAAGGTTCAAGTCAAACCATTTTAAAAGTATGGTTTAAAACATTACATAATATGAAATATAAAAAAAAACTATTAGAAATATTACATTGTAAAATTTCTATTTACACAAAATATTTATAAACATAAAATTTGCAAGTTCCTTTCTCTGAAAAATTAACATTATTAATAACAATTGCAAACAAAATGTAACTGTGGACAACTGACCAAAATTAAATTATGTGAAAAATGATTGCTGGAAGATCCTGGTAATTTGGTAATAAAGAAAAAATGTCCATGTTTGTAAAATGAACAACTTTAAATGTAAAATTAGCCAAAAACTTTCAAAAAATAATAACTGACATAGCTAATAATATCATTTTTGTGGAAAATGTAATGAAAGAGCAAGTTCAGGGCTGGTAAAAATATATGATGATTGGTATTTTTTCATTAATTATATCAGAATTTAGTGTTGCTCAAATCCAGGTCAGTTTAAAATACCAAAATTCATATGATACTTGAATTTATCATGTTTTATGTATGGGGATGCTTAAAGAATTGGTGCATGTTTGAGCAATGGGATATGGTGACTCATTATGCAAGAAATTAACTGTTGGCTTTGGATGGAAACACCGGTTGAGAACATGAGGATATCTTCCAAAGATGGTTCAGCAAATGATGTTTTACCTAAGAAAATATATGAACATGTTAATATCAGTTGTTTCACATATTAAGTAACTCATTCACATTGCCTTCTTTTTCATTAAGTCCAAACTTATTTAACATATTAGCAACACATCATTGAACAAAGTACTGGCCCACACTAATAGTTACATATTGATCACCCACACTATTTAACACAGTGAGATGATAAGTATCTATCTCTAAACAGCAGGCAGATAATTCATACAACAAAGCAATTCATAGAACATGATTGTGCTTCTTAAATATGTAATCATTTTATCAGAATATGTTATTAAAGTTTAAAACTTTGTGAAGTATAAAACCCAGAATGAATCTGTAGCACTGTTGTCATTTGATGTTATTACTTCAAGCATTTTCAACCAATATTATACATTTTGTGCATAGCATAATGCATGCTGTGCATCACGTTTAATTTTGTTAATAAATACACAAAGATGAATTGTACAAATAATCAGAACTATTTTTATATGCATGTATTTTGACCAAACTGTTTTTCTTTTCCTCTTTCCTTAATATATGGATTAATATCTTCAGTTTCAGTAACGTTATACTGTGCAAACCCAATCTCAGCAGCTTTGTTGCATTGTATAATTTATTCTTCCTGGTCCAATTCCACGTGGCATAGCAGCTCAAACTTATGTTTAGGTGTCATACTGTACTGTATATAAAGCTTTGTAAACAATAGTCAGTGTTAATTAAAATATTACAATAACATCTAATCAATCCAAAACACACAGTAAAAGTAATCTTTAAACATCTATACTAATAAAAGGCAAAGCCCTCACTGACTCACTCACTCACTCACTGACTCATCACTAATTCTCCAACTTCCCGTGTAGGTAGAAGGCTGAAATTTGGCAGGCTCATTCCTTACAGCTTACTTACAAAAGTTGGGTAGGTTTCATTTCGAAATTCTACCCGTAATGGTCATAACTGGAACCTATTTTTTCGTCCATATACTATAATAGACTTATGCTCAATGCCCGTGGGAGGCGTAACTCCGTAATTTAGTGCCTGCCCATATAAGGCCGCCCGTCAGCGGCAATCCAATAGAAACACTGCCGCTAAATATTCACGGGTGAAGGACTGTGCTTATGCAGAGGAAGATGAGATGGTCAGGGTGGTGTTTGGTACAAACTCAGCGAAACTGCGAGAGAAACTTTTAAGTGCCGGGTCTTAGCTAACATTAAATACAGCCGTGGACATTGCACGAGATGGCACCAGCACAGCTGGGAACCTTCCATGCATGTACACCGAGCGGCTCACGTGAAATGACGCAGTGCACAGACAAAAAGCAACATTTCCAAAGAGTGCTGAACAAAAAACGAATTACACAATTGAGAAGGCAGCAAAAAAATATGAAGCGTGTGATACATACAAGCATATTCATATGTACAGCTATTGCGGAAACAAAGCACACGGTGGAAAAAGTCAATGTCTCGCTAAAGGAAGACAGTGTAAAAAAAAAAACCTGTGCATGCAGTGTATCATGTCTCAGATAAAGAGGAAGACGAGCTGTTAATTGATGCAGTAAGAAACGAATCGATGAATGAAACCTGTTATCTTTACAACGATTGACAAACACGGAATGTAACTTGAACATAACACATCCTACAAATACGAACCTGATTGAAAGAAATAATAACAGCAACACTCATAACAATCACAAAACAATTACTGTATATTGACAATCATGTTACGTTATTTTTAAAATGTTCCCTTTTCTTTTTCATAACTTCTTTAACACACAACTTCTCCGCTGCTAAACGCGGGTATACTGTATATATATGTATATATATACCCCAATCTACATACGCTCAAATAGACAAACCACACACTGTGACGCAATGGTAGAGGCTTCGCCTCTAGTGCTGACGTCTGAGGTTCGATTCCCGAGAGGAAACAAAAGTTTCCTTTTATATCCAAAAGTTGGATCCAAAATGGCCGACTTCAAAATGGCCACCATGGTCACCACCCATCTTGAAAAGTCCCCCCCCCACATATACTAGTGTGCCACAAACAGGAAGTTAGTATCACCAACCATTCCCATTTTATTAAGGTGTATCTATATAAATGGCCCACCCTGTATATATATATATATATGCCTATTAATATATATATATATGCCTATTAATTTGGCAGGTTACAAGGAGAGTCCCACTTTCTTGCTTGCAGCTCATTGCAACATCAGATTAACTTTCCCAGAATTTTGACTTGCATGTACTCATAAACCATAAATAAGACCATTTCTGAATAACACTGCATGCATTATAGGGGTTTTACAGATGCTGGTGTCAGCCTGCTGACTAGTTAAACTAAATTGCTAGACTTGTGTAGCATTTACAACTTAGCATTAGTCTGCTAACATTCACACCCGTTTGCTGTTTCACACCAATAATATACGTTGTTGCAAACTATCATATGTATTTGTCATTTTATTTTTTAATTTAAATTGTTCAATAAATTAGATTATAAACTAGGAATGTAAGAATGCTACAATGCAGGACTGCAGTATAATAAAAACAGAGATCTAGTAATTTCTAAATTGGTGGAAAAGTATGGATATAACATGTCCCAAGAGAAACTGGTGCCTGGTTACTTGTCTCGGAAGTCGGTATCATAGATATAGTTTACTTTGAACTTGGAAAAACGAAGATTGTGTACTGGTTTAAAATGTTTTAATTTATGTTTAACATAAATGTATGTTTAGGTGATTTCCACTCACCTAAGAATGTATGATTGTGCTCCCAATTCTGCTTCAGGAAATCTAAGGATAGAATTTTTATAAAGTAGTAGTATGTTACAATGAATTAAATCTGCAAACAATAGTAAAATTTTTTTAAAGGAAGTCTGCTTTTTAAAGCCCTGCTTCTGATTTAAAAGTACCAGCTATGTATCTTAGGGGTTCTGTGTTATACATGTGTTAATGAATAAAAGTGGGGTATACTTCTCTAAAATGAAAAACATGATTTGATTTTAAGAACGTAATTGATGGCTGCAGGTTTTTTTTCCAACCCTAATTTCTTAATGAAAAGTCAGTATAGCTTGATGAAGAACTCATTGCCCAAGCAAAATTGTTAGGCTTAATTTTAGTTGCCTTGCTTGTTAAGATTCTCCACTCTTAATTTGCTATTTCAGCCTTACACCGCTGTATTCAGTTGCTCCTTATAACAATAAGATACAATTGACAAAGTAATTCTGCATCTAACTTGTTTTTATTTGTACCTGTGTGTATTCATTGTGAACTGACTGGTTTAATGAAACATTTGGAGGGAAGCTGAAGGAAAACAAAGTGAAGGGTTAAGAATTACTTGTTCATTTTAGGGTTCAAATTATTTGAATAATATCCTTGGAAATGAAAAAAAAATCTAAGATATAAGAATGACCTAACATTGCTGAGTTAAACACTAAAAAGCTATACATTTAAATAAGATCTTTTATTGGTAAGGACTGCTTTCTAACTAAGCAACCTGATTGTAAGAAAAAAACTGCAGCCACTGCAGCTGTCCGGGACTGATGTTTCTCATCTCTGCTCTATACTGATCTTCTATATCAATACTAGAGTTTCAATGAGAGCTGAACTACTAGATCCTTGATATGTCAAATTTTGTGGAGTTGTCTGGGAGCTTGTGAGAATGCTCAACCTTGTCAGGAGCCTCTCTATAGCAGCTCCACAGTAGGACAGGGTCCACCCTTTTTGGAGATGTTTGTTTTTATAGACAATGTTTTGTATAGAGGTTACTCTAATTATATCTAGCTGGTGATTTTCAATTTTAAGTTCCACATTGCTCCTTGCAAGAAAAGTAACATTCTACATTCCAAAAGCCAGTTTTCATTACCAAGGACTAGTTTGCCTGGGTCTGTCCCACTACTGCCTGTCCCCTGACTTGTCTTGCATACGAGCATAGGCTTTCTGATTAGTGAGCTCAAATGGCCATTCCAGTGAACTTTGTCTGACCAGGCTACTTGAACATGACTCACAAGATTCTGAAAGCATCCTTAATCCAGTTCAGGAACATGGGGTAGGGAAGTAAATGAATGAAGATACTATTCAAGCAGCAGCAGCCACAATGCAGGAACTGTCCTTAGATAGGGATAAATGCAACAAGCAGAATTTGACAACCTTCTTTTTCAACATGTGGGTATTTACTCTGATTGAAATCACTGTCTTGGTAAAATTAGGCAAAGCATAATGAGTGGTTCTTATTGGTGATATTAGTGTTCTGAAAGGCAATTGAGTACTGTCCATTCATCTTGTAGTAATTGGAAAGCACTGTGGCATCTGAACAGTAATTCATTATCCAGTAAATTATATTAAAGGCTTAAAATACTGTATATGGAGATAATTGCCATTAAAACCAATTTTTAGGTTATTATTTTTTTTGGAGATAAAAAGTATGTATTTTATAGTAAAGGATTTTGTACAGATGGTTTCTTTCAATTTAATCAGTAACCTGTCACACTTGGCTAAATCAAGTAGAATAATTGTGCAGGTTATATTTCAGTGTTTCTTATATGTATTTCCAAAATATTATTAATTAGACATACTGTATGTAAAATCATTAATCAGATTTAACTTGTTTGATTGTTTGAGGGGCAAGTCCTCTAAGTCCATTTCAGCTAGTGATATCATGGATACTGTCAGTTCAGGATGGTGTACAGTGTTATCGAAATGCATTTACAATGTATGGTGATTTCAGATATGCCCATAACAAATTTTTGGTGTCTTAATGAGATAGGATTGCAGCTTAATATGGAAAAATGTTAATTCAGAGAAACTGTACTTACATTTATAAGCCGTGCAATTTCATCTACTAGCCTCCAAGGCAATTTAGAACATGTAAGTGAAGTAACTGAAGCACCACCACTTCATAACAAAAATGTCAAGTTCTTACCTAACTATACTC